>NC_083560.1:151653562-151766494 GCF_019925205.1 Metopolophium dirhodum
TAAAAACTATTCAAAAATTTAGTTTTTTTCTTATCGCCCTCGTAAGCTGGCAACACCACATTGTCAGAACGCTATATCTGATATTGTAAAAAAGCTGAACAAATTATCTTTCTCTGAGTGCAAACAGCAGAACTCTACCTAAAATAGCTTAAAAGATATTAGAGGTTCAATACCAATGTTTTAGGAATTATGACAAAAAAATGTTGATAATTAATTAAAAATCGTTTTGTGAAGTATACAAAGGCGGTTCTTCCAAGCCAATTGATAAACAGCTGTCAACCTGATATTTCTAAAAATGCAAACGTCTGTTCTACTGAAACCATATAAGAATAACCTACATTCATGGAGGTTTTAAGTCGTTTCGTCAAAAAATCGAAAAATATAAAAACTATTCAAAAATTTAGTTTTTTTCTTTTCACCCTCGTAAACTGGCAACACCACATTGTCAGAACGCTATATCTGATATTGTAAAAAAGCTGAACAAATTATCTTTCTCTGAGTGCAAACAGCAGAACTCTAACTAAAATAGCTTAAAAGATATTAGCGGTTCAATACCAATGTTTTTCGAGTTATGACAACAAAATGTTGATAATTAATGAAAAATCGTTTTGTGAAGTATACAAAGGCGGTTCTTCCAAGCCAATTGATATACAGCTGTCAACCTGATATTTCTAAAAACGCAGACGTCTTTTCTACTGCAACCATATAAGAATAACCTACATTCATGGAGGTTTTAAGTCGTTTCGTCAAAAAATCGAAAAATATAAAAACTATTCAAAAATTTAGTTTTTTTCTTTTCGCCCTCGTAAGCTGGCAACACCACAACGTCAGAACGCTATATCTGATATTGTAAAAAAGCTGCACAAATTATCTTTCTCTGAGTGCAAACAGCAGAACTCTGTTACCAATGGTTGAATACCAATGTTTTAGGAATTATGACAAAAAAATGTTGATAATTAATGAAAAATCGTTTTGTGAAGTATACAAAGGCGGTTCTTCCAAGCCAATTGATATACAGCTGTCAACCTGATATTTCTAAAAACGCAGACGTCTGTTCTACTGAAACCATATAAGAATAACCTACATTCATGGAGGTTTTAAGTCGTTTCGTCAAAAAATCAAAAAATATAAAAACTATTCAAAAATTTAGTTTTTTTCTTAGCGCCCTCGTAAGCTGGCAACACCACATTGTCAGAACGCTATATCTGATATTGTAAAAAAGCTGAACAAATTATCTTTCTCTGAGTGCAAACAGCAGAACTCTACCTAAAATAGCTTAAAAGATATTAGCGGTTCAATACCAATGTTTTAGGAATTATGACAAAAAAATGTTGATAATTAATTAAAAATCGTTTTGTGAAGTATACAAAGGCGGTTCTTCCAAGCCAATTGATAAACAGCTGTCAACCTGATATTTCTAAAAACGCAGACGTCTGTTCTACTGAAACCATATAAGAATAACCTACATTCATGAAGGTTTTATATCGTTTCGTCAAAAAATCGAAAAATATAAAAACTATTCAAAAATTTAGTTTTTTTCTTTTCGCCCTCGTAAGCTGGCAACACCACAACGTCAGAACGCTATATCTGATATTGTAAAAAAGCTGCACAAATTATCTTTCTCTGAGTGCAAACAGCAGAACTCTGTTACCAATGGTTGAATACCAATGTTTTAGGAATTATGACAAAAAAATGTTGATAATTAATGAAAAATCGTTTTGTGAAGTATACAAAGGCGGTTCTTCCAAGCCAATTGATATACAGCTGTCAACCTGATATTTCTAAAAACGCAGACGTCTGTTCTACTGAAACCATATAAGAATAACCTACATTCATGGAGGTTTTAAGTCGTTTCGTCAAAAAATCGAAAAATATAAAAACTATTCAAAAATTTAGTTTTTTTCTTATCGCCCTCGTAAGCTGGCAACACCACATTGTCAGAACGCTATATCTGATATTGTAAAAAAGCTGAACAAATTATCTTTCTCTGAGTGCAAACAGCAGAACTCTACCTAAAATAGCTTAAAAGATATTAGCGGTTCAATACCAATGTTTTAGGAATTATGACAAAAAAATGTTGATAATTAATTAAAAATCGTTTTGTGAAGTATACAAAGGCGGTTCTTCCAAGCCAATTGATAAACAGCTGTCAACCTGATATTTCTAAAAACGCAAACGTCTGTTCTACTGAAACCATATAAGAATAACCTACATTCATGGAGGTTTTAAGTCGTTTCGTCAAAAAATCGAAAAATATAAAAACTATTCAAAAATTTAGTTTTTTTCTTTTCGCCCTCGTAAGCTGGCAACACCACAACGTCAGAACGCTATATCTGATATTGTGAAAAAGCTGCACAAATTATCTTTCTCTGAGTGCAAACAGCAGAACTCTGTTACCAATGGTTGAATACCAATGTTTTAGGAATTATGACAAAAAAAATGTTGATAATTAATGAAAAATCGTTTTGTGAAGTATACAAAGGCGGTTCTTCCAAGCCAATTGATATACAGCTGTCAACCTGATATTTCTAAAAACGCAGACGTCTGTTCTACTGAAACCATATAAGAATAACCTACATTCATGGAGGTTTTAAGTCGTTTCGTCAAAAAATCGAAAAATATAAAAACTATTCAAAAATTTAGTTTTTTTCTTATCGCCCTCGTAAGCTGGCAACACCACATTGTCAGAACGCTATATCTGATATTGTAAAAAAGCTGAACAAATTATCTTTCTCTGAGTGCAAACAGCAGAACTCTACCTAAAATAGCTTAAAAGATATTAGCGGTTCAATACCAATGTTTTAGGAATTATGACAAAAAAATGTTGATAATTAATGAAAAAATCGTTTTGTGAAGTATACAAAGGCGGTTCTTCCAAGCCAATTGATATACAGCTGTCAACCTGATATTTCTAAAAACGCAGACGTCTGTTCTACTGAAACCATATAAGAATAACCTACATTCATGGAGGTTTTAAGTCGTTTCGTCAAAAAATCGAAAAATATAAAAACTATTCAAAAATTTAGTTTTTTTCTTATCGCCCTCGTAAGCTGGCAACACCACATTGTCAGAACGCTATATCTGATATTGTAAAAAAGCTGAACAAATTATCTTTCTCTGAGTGCAAACAGCAGAACTCTACCTAAAATAGCTTAAAAGATATTAGCGGTTCAATACCAATGTTTTAGGAATTATGACAAAAAAATGTTGATAATTAATTAAAAATCGTTTTGTGAAGTATACAAAGGCGGTTCTTCCAAGCCAATTGATAAACAGCTGTCAACCTGATATTTCTAAAAACGCAGACGTCTGTTCTACTGAAACCATATAAGAATAACCTACATTCATGGAGGTTTTAAGTCGTTTCGTCAAAAAATCGAAAAATATAAAAACTATTCAAAAATTTAGTTTTTTTCTTTTCGCCCTCGTAAGCTGGCAACACCACAACGTCAGAACGCTATATCTGATATTGTAAAAAAGCTGCACAAATTATCTTTCTCTATGTGCAAACAGCAGAACTCTACTTAAAATAGCTTAAAAGATATTAGCGGTTGAATACCAATGTTTTAGGAATTATGACAAAAAAATGTTGATAATTAATGAAAAATCTTTTTGTGAAGTATACAAAGGCGGTTCTTCCAAGCCAATTAATATACAGCTGTCAACCTGATATTTCTAAAAACGCAGACGTCTGTTCTACTGCAACCATATAAGAATAACCTACATTCATGGAGGTTTTAAGTCGTTTCGTCAAAAAATCGAAAAATATAAAAACTATTCAAAAATTTAGTTTTTTTCTTTTCGCCCTCGTAAGCTGGCAACACCACAACGTCAGAACGCTATATCTGATATTGTGAAAAAGCTGCACAAATTATCTTTCTCTGAGTGCAAACAGCAGAACTCTGTTACCAATGGTTGAATACCAATGTTTTAGGAATTATGACAAAAAAATGTTGATAATTAATGAAAAATCGTTTTGTGAAGTATACAAAGGCGGTTCTTCCAAGCCAATTGATATACAGCTGTCAACCTGATATTTCTAAAAACGCAGACGTCTGTTCTACTGAAACCATATAAGAATAACCTACATTCATGGAGGTTTTAAGTCGTTTCGTCAAAAAATCGAAAAATATAAAAACTATTCAAAAATTTAGTTTTTTTCTTATCGCCCTCGTAAGCTGGCAACACCATATTGTCAGAACGCTATATCTGATATTGTAAAAAAGCTGAACAAATTATCTTTCTCTGAGTGCAAACAGCAGAACTCTACCTAAAATAGCTTAAAAGATATTAGCGGTTCAATACCAATGTTTTAGGAATTATGACAAAAAAATGTTGATAATTAATTAAAAATCGTTTTGTGAAGTATACAAAGGCGGTTCTTCCAAGCCAATTGATAAACAGCTGTCAACCTGATATTTCTAAAAACGCAGACGTCTGTTCTACTGAAACCATATAAGAATAACCTACATTCATGGAGGTTTTAAGTCGTTTCGTCAAAAAATCGAAAAATATAAAAACTATTCAAAAATTTAGTTTTTTTCTTTTCGCCCTCGTAAGCTGGCAACACCACAACGTCAGAACGCTATATCTGATATTGTAAAAAAGCTGCACAAATTATCTTTCTCTGAGTGCAAACAGCAGAACTCTGTTACCAATGGTTGAATACCAATGTTTTAGGAATTATGACAAAAAAAATGTTGATAATTAATTAAAAATCGTTTTGTGAAGTATACAAAGGCGGTTCTTCCAAGCCAATTGATAAACAGCTGTCAACCTGATATTTCTAAAAACGCAGACGTCTGTTCTACTGAAACCATATAAGAATAACCTACATTCATGGAGGTTTTAAGTCGTTTCGTCAAAAAATCGAAAAATATAAAAACTATTCAAAAATTTAGTTTTTTTCTTTTCGCCCTCGTAAGCTGGCAACACCACAACGTCAGAACGCTATATCTGATATTGTAAAAAAGCTGCACAAATTATCTTTCTCTGAGTGCAAACAGCAGAACTCTACTTAAAATAGCTTAAAAGATATTAGCGGTTCAATACCAATGTTTTAGGAATTATGACAAAAAAATGTTGATAATTAATGAAAAATCGTTTTGTGAAGTATACAAAGGCGGTTCTTCCAAGCCAATTGATATACAGCTGTCAACCTGATATTTCTAAAAACGCAGACGTCTGTTCTACTGAAACCATATAAGAATAACCTACATTCATGGAGGTTTTAAGTCGTTTCGTCAAAAAATCGAAAAATATAAAAACTATTCAAAAATTTAGTTTTTTTCTTATCGCCCTCGTAAGCTGGCAACACCACATTGTCAGAACGCTATATCTGATATTGTAAAAAAGCTGAACAAATTATCTTTCTCTGAGTGCAAACAGCAGAACTCTACCTAAAATAGCTTAAAAGATATTAGCGGTTCAATACCAATGTTTTAGGAATTATGACAAAAAAATGTTGATAATTAATTAAAAATCGTTTTGTGAAGTATACAAAGGCGGTTCTTCCAAGCCAATTGATAAACAGCTGTCAACCTGATATTTCTAAAAACGCAGACGTCTGTTCTACTGAAACCATATAAGAATAACCTACATTCATGGAGGTTTTAAGTCGTTTCGTCAAAAAATCGAAAAATATAAAAACTATTCAAAAATTTAGTTTTTTTCTTTTCGCCCTCGTAAGCTGGCAACACCACAACGTCAGAACGCTATATCTGATATTGTAAAAAAGCTGCACAAATTATCTTTCTCTATGTGCAAACAGCAGAACTCTACTTAAAATAGCTTAAAAGATATTAGCGGTTGAATACCAATGTTTTAGGAATTATGACAAAAAAATGTTGATAATTAATGAAAAATCTTTTTGTGAAGTATACAAAGGCGGTTCTTCCAAGCCAATTAATATACAGCTGTCAACCTGATATTTCTAAAAACGCAGACGTCTGTTCTACTGCAACCATATAAGAATAACCTACATTCATGGAGGTTTTAAGTCATTTCGTCAAAAAATCGAAAAATATAAAAACTATTCAAAAATTTAGTTTTTTTCTTTTCGCCCTCGTAAGCTGGCAACACCACAACGTCAGAATGCTATATCTGATATTGTGAAAAAGCTGCACAAATTATCTTTCTCTGAGTGCAAACAGCAGAACTCTGTTACCAATGGTTGAATACCAATGTTTTAGGAATTATGACAAAAAAATGTTGATAATTAATGAAAAATCGTTTTGTGAAGTATACAAAGGCGGTTCTTCCAAGCCAATTGATATACAGCTGTCAACCTGATATTTCTAAAAACGCAGACGTCTGTTCTACTGAAACCATATAAGAATAACCTACATTCATGGAGGTTTTAAGTCGTTTCGTCAAAAAATCGAAAAATATAAAAACTATTCAAAAATTTAGTTTTTTTCTTATCGCCCTCGTAAGCTGGCAACACCACATTGTCAGAACGCTATATCTGATATTGTAAAAAAGCTGAACAAATTATCTTTCTCTGAGTGCAAACAGCAGAACTCTACCTAAAATAGCTTAAAAGATATTAGCGGTTCAATACCAATGTTTTAGGAATTATGACAAAAAAATGTTGATAATTAATTAAAAATCGTTTTGTGAAGTATACAAAGGCGGTTCTTCCAAGCCAATTGATAAACAGCTGTCAACCTGATATTTCTAAAAACGCAGACGTCTGTTCTACTGAAACCATATAAGAATAACCTACATTCATGGAGGTTTTAAGTCGTTTCGTCAAAAAATCGAAAAATATAAAAACTATTCAAAAATTTAGTTTTTTTCTTTTCGCCCTCGTAAGCTGGCAACACCACAACGTCAGAACGCTATATCTGATATTGTAAAAAAGCTGCACAAATTATCTTTCTCTGAGTGCAAACAGCAGAACTCTGTTACCAATGGTTGAATACCAATGTTTTAGGAATTATGACAAAAAAATGTTGATAATTAATTAAAAATCGTTTTGTGAAGTATACAAAGGCGGTTCTTCCAAGCCAATTGATAAACAGCTGTCAACCTGATATTTCTAAAAACGCAGACGTCTGTTCTACTGAAACCATATAAGAATAACCTACATTCATGGAGGTTTTAAGTCGTTTCGTCAAAAAATCGAAAAATATAAAAACTATTCAAAAATTTAGTTTTTTTTCTTTTCGCCCTCGTAAGCTGGCAACACCACAACGTCAGAACGCTATATCTGATATTGTAAAAAAGCTGCACAAATTATCTTTCTCTGAGTGCAAACAGCAGAACTCTGTTACCAATGGTTGAATACCAATGTTTTAGGAATTATGACAAAAAAATGTTGATAATTAATGAAAAATCGTTTTGTGAAGTATACAAAGGCGGTTCTTCCAAGCCAATTGATATACAGCTGTCAACCTGATATTTCTAAAAACGCAGACGTCTGTTCTACTGAAACCATATAAGAATAACCTACATTCATGGAGGTTTTAAGTCGTTTCGTCAAAAAATCGAAAAATATAAAAACTATTCAAAAATTTAGTTTTTTTCTTATCGCCCTCGTAAGCTGGCAACACCACATTGTCAGAACGCTATATCTGATATTGTAAAAAAGCTGAACAAATTATCTTTCTCTGAGTGCAAACAGCAGAACTCTACCTAAAATAGCTTAAAAGATATTAGCGGTTCAATACCAATGTTTTAGGAATTATGACAAAAAAATGTTGATAATTAATTAAAAATCGTTTTGTGAAGTATACAAAGGCGGTTCTTCCAAGCCAATTGATAAACAGCTGTCAACCTGATATTTCTAAAAACGCAGACGTCTGTTCTACTGAAACCATATAAGAATAACCTACATTCATGGAGGTTTTAAGTCGTTTCGTCAAAAAATCGAAAAATATAAAAACTATTCAAAAATTTAGTTTTTTTCTTTTCGCCCTCGTAAGCTGGCAACACCACAACGTCAGAACGCTATATCTGATATTGTAAAAAAGCTGCACAAATTATCTTTCTCTGAGTGCAAACAGCAGAACTCTGTTACCAATGGTTGAATACCAATGTTTTAGGAATTATGACAAAAAAATGTTGATAATTAATTAAAAATCGTTTTGTGAAGTATACAAAGGCGGTTCTTCCAAGCCAATTGATAAACAGCTGTCAACCTGATATTTCTAAAAACGCAGACGTCTGTTCTACTGAAACCATATAAGAATAACCTACATTCATGGAGGTTTTAAGTCGTTTCGTCAAAAAATCGAAAAATATAAAAACTATTCAAAAATTTAGTTTTTTTCTTTTCGCCCTCGTAAGCTGGCAACACCACAACGTCAGAACGCTATATCTGATATTGTAAAAAAGCTGCACAAATTATCTTTCTCTGAGTGCAAACAGCAGAACTCTGTTACCAATGGTTGAATACCAATGTTTTAGGAATTATGACAAAAAAATGTTGATAATTAATGAAAAATCGTTTTGTGAAGTATACAAAGGCGGTTCTTCCAAGCCAATTGATATACAGCTGTCAACCTGATATTTCTAAAAACGCAGACGTCTGTTCTACTGAAACCATATAAGAATAACCTACATTCATGGAGGTTTTAAGTCGTTTCGTCAAAAAATCGAAAAATATAAAAACTATTCAAAAATTTAGTTTTTTTCTTATCGCCCTCGTAAGCTGGCAACACCACATTGTCAGAACGCTATATCTGATATTGTAAAAAAGTTGAACAAATTATCTTTCTCTGAGTGCAAACAGCAGAACTCTAACTAAAATAGCTTAAAAGATATTAGCGGTTCAATACCAATGTTTTAGGAATTATGACAAAAAAATGTTGATAATTAATGAAAAATCGTTTTGTGAAGTATACAAAGGCGGTTCTTCCAAGCCAATTGATATACAGCTGTCAACCTGATATTTCTAAAAACGCAGACGTCTGTTCTACTGAAACCATATAAGAATAACCTACATTCATGGAGGTTTTAAGTCGTTTCGTCAAAAAATCGAAAAATATAAAAACTATTCAAAAATTTAGTTTTTTTCTTATCGCCCTCGTAAGCTGGCAACACCACATTGTCAGAACGCTATATCTGATATTGTAAAAAAGCTGAACAAATTATCTTTCTCTGAGTGCAAACAGCAGAACTCTACCTAAAATAGCTTAAAAGATATTAGCGGTTCAATACCAATGTTTTAGGAAATATGACAAAAAAATGTTGATAATTAATTAAAAATCGTTTTGTGAAGTATACAAAGGCGGTTCTTCCAAGCCAATTGATAAACAGCTGTCAACCTGATATTTCTAAAAACGCAGACGTCTGTTCTACTGAAACCATATAAGAATAACCTACATTCATGGAGGTTTTAAGTCGTTTCGTCAAAAAATCGAAAAATATAAAAACTATTCAAAAATTTAGTTTTTTTCTTTTCGCCCTCGTAAGCTGGCAACACCACAACGTCAGAACGCTATATCTGATATTGTAAAAAAGCTGCACAAATTATCTTTCTCTATGTGCAAACAGCAGAACTCTACTTAAAATAGCTTAAAAGATATTAGCGGTTGAATACCAATGTTTTAGGAATTATGACAAAAAAATGTTGATAATTAATGAAAAATCTTTTTGTGAAGTATACAAAGGCGGTTCTTCCAAGCCAATTAATATACAGCTGTCAACCTGATATTTCTAAAAACGCAGACGTCTGTTCTACTGCAACCATATAAGAATAACCTACATTCATGGAGGTTTTAAGTCATTTCGTCAAAAAATCGAAAAATATAAAAACTATTCAAAAATTTAGTTTTTTTCTTTTCGCCCTCGTAAGCTGGCAACACCACAACGTCAGAACGCTATATCTGATATTGTGAAAAAGCTGCACAAATTATCTTTCTCTGAGTGCAAACAGCAGAACTCTGTTACCAATGGTTGAATACCAATGTTTTAGGAATTATGACAAAAAAATGTTGATAATTAATGAAAAATCGTTTTGTGAAGTATACAAAGGCGGTTCTTCCAAGCCAATTGATATACAGCTGTCAACCTGATATTTCTAAAAACGCAGACGTCTGTTCTACTGAAACCATATAAGAATAACCTACATTCATGGAGGTTTTAAGTCGTTTCGTCAAAAAATCGAAAAATATAAAAACTATTCAAAAATTTAGTTTTTTTCTTATCGCCCTCGTAAGCTGGCAACACCACATTGTCAGAACGCTATATCTGATATTGTAAAAAAGCTGAACAAATTATCTTTCTCTGAGTGCAAACAGCAGAACTCTACCTAAAATAGCTTAAAAGATATTAGCGGTTCAATACCAATGTTTTAGGAATTATGACAAAAAAATGTTGATAATTAATTAAAAATCGTTTTGTGAAGTATACAAAGGCGGTTCTTCCAAGCCAATTGATAAACAGCTGTCAACCTGATATTTCTAAAAACGCAGACGTCTGTTCTACTGAAACCATATAAGAATAACCTACATTCATGGAGGTTTTAAGTCGTTTCGTCAAAAAATCGAAAAATATAAAAACTATTCAAAAATTTAGTTTTTTTCTTTTCGCCCTCGTAAGCTGGCAACACCACAACGTCAGAACGCTATATCTGATATTGTAAAAAAGCTGCACAAATTATCTTTCTCTGAGTGCAAACAGCAGAACTCTGTTACCAATGGTTGAATACCAATGTTTTAGGAATTATGACAAAAAAATGTTGATAATTAATTAAAAATCGTTTTGTGAAGTATACAAAGGCGGTTCTTCCAAGCCAATTGATAAACAGCTGTCAACCTGATATTTCTAAAAACGCAGACGTCTGTTCTACTGAAACCATATAAGAATAACCTACATTCATGGAGGTTTTAAGTCGTTTCGTCAAAAAATCGAAAAATATAAAAACTATTCAAAAATTTAGTTTTTTTCTTTTCGCCCTCGTAAGCTGGCAACACCACAACGTCAGAACGCTATATCTGATATTGTAAAAAAGCTGCACAAATTATCTTTCTCTGAGTGCAAACAGCAGAACTCTGTTACCAATGGTTGAATACCAATGTTTTAGGAATTATGACAAAAAAATGTTGATAATTAATGAAAAATCGTTTTGTGAAGTATACAAAGGCGGTTCTTCCAAGCCAATTGATATACAGCTGTCAACCTGATATTTCTAAAAACGCAGACGTCTGTTCTACTGAAACCATATAAGAATAACCTACATTCATGGAGGTTTTAAGTCGTTTCGTCAAAAAATCGAAAAATATAAAAACTATTCAAAAATTTAGTTTTTTTCTTATCGCCCTCGTAAGCTGGCAACACCACATTGTCAGAACGCTATATCTGATATTGTAAAAAAGCTGAACAAATTATCTTTCTCTGAGTGCAAACAGCAGAACTCTACCTAAAATAGCTTAAAAGATATTAGCGGTTCAATACCAATGTTTTAGGAATTATGACAAAAAAATGTTGATAATTAATTAAAAATCGTTTTGTGAAGTTTACAAAGGCGGTTCTTCCAAGCCAATTGATAAACAGCTGTCAACCTGATATTTCTAAAAACGCAAACGTCTGTTCTACTGAAACCATATAAGAATAACCTACATTCATGGAGGTTTTAAGTCGTTTCGTCAAAAAATCGAAAAATATAAAAACTATTCAAAAATTTAGTTTTTTTCTTTTCGCCCTCGTAAGCTGGCAACACCACAACGTCAGAACGCTATATCTGATATTGTGAAAAAGCTGCACAAATTATCTTTCTCTGAGTGCAAACAGCAGAACTCTGTTACCAATGGTTGAATACCAATGTTTTAGGAATTATGACAAAAAAATGTTGATAATTAATGAAAAATCGTTTTGTGAAGTATACAAAGGCGGTTCTTCCAAGCCAATTGATATACAGCTGTCAACCTGATATTTCTAAAAACGCAGACGTCTGTTCTACTGAAACCATATAAGAATAACCTACATTCATGGAGGTTTTAAGTCGTTTCGTCAAAAAATCGAAAAATATAAAAACTATTCAAAAATTTAGTTTTTTTCTTATCGCCCTCGTAAGCTGGCAACACCACATTGTCAGAACGCTATATCTGATATTGTAAAAAAGCTGAACAAATTATCTTTCTCTGAGTGCAAACAGCAGAACTCTACCTAAAATAGCTTAAAAGATATTAGCGGTTCAATACCAATGTTTTAGGAATTATGACAAAAAAATGTTGATAATTAATTAAAAATCGTTTTGTGAAGTATACAAAGGCGGTTCTTCCAAGCCAATTGATAAACAGCTGTCAACCTGATATTTCTAAAAACGCAGACGTCTGTTCTACTGAAACCATATAAGAATAACCTACATTCATGGAGGTTTTAAGTCGTTTCGTCAAAAAATCGAAAAATATAAAAACTATTCAAAAATTTAGTTTTTTTCTTTTCGCCCTCGTAAGCTGGCAACACCACAACGTCAGAACGCTATATCTGATATTGTAAAAAAGCTGCACAAATTATCTTTCTCTGAGTGCAAACAGCAGAACTCTGTTACCAATGGTTGAATACCAATGTTTTAGGAATTATGACAAAAAAATGTTGATAATTAATTAAAAATCGTTTTGTGAAGTATACAAAGGCGGTTCTTCCAAGCCAATTGATAAACAGCTGTCAACCTGATATTTCTAAAAACGCAGACGTCTGTTCTACTGAAACCATATAAGAATAACCTACATTCATGGAGGTTTTAAGTCGTTTCGTCAAAAAATCGAAAAATATAAAAACTATTCAAAAATTTAGTTTTTTTCTTTTCGCCCTCGTAAGCTGGCAACACCACAACGTCAGAACGCTATATCTGATATTGTAAAAAAGCTGCACAAATTATCTTTCTCTGAGTGCAAACAGCAGAACTCTACTTAAAATAGCTTAAAAGATATTAGCGGTTGAATACCAATGTTTTAGGAATTATGACAAAAAAATGTTGATAATTAATGAAAAATCGTTTTGTGAAGTATACAAAGGCGGTTCTTACAAGCCAATTGATATACAGCTGTCAACCTGATATTTCTAAAAACGCAGACGTCTGATCTACTGAAACCATATAAGAATTACCTACATTCATGGAGGTTTTAAGTCGTTTCGTCAAAAAATCGAAAAATATAAAAACTATTCAAAAATTTAGTTTTTTTCTTTTCGCCCTCGTAAGCTGGCAACACCACAACGTCAGAACGCTATATCTGATATTGTAAAAAAGCTGAACAAATTATCTTTCTCTGAGTGCAAACAGCAGAACTCTGTTACCAATGGTTGAATACCAATGTTTTAGGAATTATGACAAAAAAATGTTGATAATTAATGAAAAATCGTTTTGTGAAGTATACAAAGGCGGTTCTTCCAAGCCAATTAATATACAGCTGTCAACCTGATATTTCTAAAAACGCAGACGTCTGTTCTACTGCAACCATATAAGAATAACCTACATTCATGGAGGTTTTAAGTCGTTTCGTCAAAAAATCGAAAAATATAAAAACTATTCAAAAATTTAGTTTTTTTCTTTTCGCCCTCGTAAGCTGGCAACACCACAACGTCAGAACGCTATATCTGATATTGTGAAAAAGCTGCACAAATTATCTTTCTCTGAGTGCAAACAGCAGAACTCTGTTACCAATGGTTGAATACCAATGTTTTAGGAATTATGACAAAAAAATGTTGATAATTAATGAAAAATCGTTTTGTGAAGTATACAAAGGCGGTTCATCCAAGCCAATTTAATATACAGCTGTCAACCTGATATTTCTAAAAACGCAGACGTCTGTTCTACTGAAACCATATAAGAATAACCTACATTCATGGAGGTTTTAAGTCGTTTCGTCAAAAAATCGAAAAATATAAAAACTATTCAAAAATTTAGTTTTTTTCTTATCGCCCTCGTAAGCTGGCAACACCACATTGTCAGAACGCTATATCTGATATTGTAAAAAAGCTGCACAAATTATCTTTCTCTGAGTGCAAACAGCAGAACTCTACTTAAAATAGCTTAAAAGATATTAGCGGTTGAATACCAATGTTTTAGGAATTATGACAAAAAAATGTTGATAATTAATGAAAAATCGTTTTGTGAAGTATACAAAGGCGGTTCTTCCAAGCCAATTGATATACAGCTGTCAACCTGATATTTCTAAAAACGCAGACGTCTGATCTACTGAAACCATATAAGAATAACCTACATTCATGGAGGTTTTAAGTCGTTTCGTCAAAAAATCGAAAAATATAAAAACTATTCAAAAATTTAGTTTTTTTCTTTTCACCCTCGTAAACTGGCAACACCACAACGTCAGAACGCTATATCTGATATTGTAAAAAAGTTGAACAAATTATCTTTCTCTGAGTGCAAACAGCAGAACTCTAACTAAAATAGCTTAAAAGATATTAGCGGTTCAATACCAATGTTTTTCGAGTTATGACAACAAAATGTTGATAATTAATGAAAAATCGTTTTGTGAAGTATACAAAGGCGGTTCTTCCGAGCCAATTAATATACAGCTGTCAACCTGATATTTCTAAAAACGCAGACGTCTGTTCTACTGCAACCATATAAGAATAACCTACATTCATGGAGGTTTTAAGTCGTTTCGTCAAAAAATCGAAAAATATAAAAACTATTCAAAAATTTAGTTTTTTTCTTTTCGCCCTCGTAAGCTGGCAACACCACAACGTCAGAACGCTATATCTGATATTGTAAAAAAGCTGCACAAATTATCTTTCTCTGAGTGCAAACAGCAGAACTCTGTTACCAATGGTTGAATACCAATGTTTTAGGAATTATGACAAAAAAATGTTGATAATTAATTAAAAATCGTTTTGTGAAGTATACAAAGGCGGTTCTTCCAAGCCAATTGATAAACAGCTGTCAACCTGATATTTCTAAAAACGCAGACGTCTGTTCTACTGAAACCATATAAGAATAACCTACATTCATGGAGGTTTTAAGTCGTTTCGTCAAAAAATCGAAAAATATAAAAACTATTCAAAAATTTAGTTTTTTTCTTTTCGCCCTCGTAAGCTGGCAACACCACAACGTCAGAACGCTATATCTGATATTGTAAAAAAGCTGCACAAATTATCTTTCTCTGAGTGCAAACAGCAGAACTCTACTTAAAATAGCTTAAAAGATATTAGCGGTTGAATACCAATGTTTTAGGAATTATGACAAAAAAATGTTGATAATTAATGAAAAATCGTTTTGTGAAGTATACAAAGGCGGTTCTTACAAGCCAATTGATATACAGCTGTCAACCTGATATTTCTAAAAACGCAGACGTCTGATCTACTGAAACCATATAAGAATTACCTACATTCATGGAGGTTTTAAGTCGTTTCGTCAAAAAATCGAAAAATATAAAAACTATTCAAAAATTTAGTTTTTTTCTTTTCGCCCTCGTAAGCTGGCAACACCACAACGTCAGAACGCTATATCTGATATTGTAAAAAAGCTGAACAAATTATCTTTCTCTGAGTGCAAACAGCAGAACTCTGTTACCAATGGTTGAATACCAATGTTTTAGGAATTATGACAAAAAAATGTTGATAATTAATGAAAAATCGTTTTGTGAAGTATACAAAGGCGGTTCTTCCAAGCCAATTAATATACAGCTGTCAACCTGATATTTCTAAAAACGCAGACGTCTGTTCTACTGCAACCATATAAGAATAACCTACATTCATGGAGGTTTTAAGTCGTTTCGTCAAAAAATCGAAAAATATAAAAACTATTCAAAAATTTAGTTTTTTTCTTTTCGCCCTCGTAAGCTGGCAACACCACAACGTCAGAACGCTATATCTGATATTGTGAAAAAGCTGCACAAATTATCTTTCTCTGAGTGCAAACAGCAGAACTCTGTTACCAATGGTTGAATACCAATGTTTTAGGAATTATGACAAAAAAATGTTGATAATTAATGAAAAATCGTTTTGTGAAGTATACAAAGGCGGTTCATCCAAGCCAATTTAATATACAGCTGTCAACCTGATATTTCTAAAAACGCAGACGTCTGTTCTACTGAAACCATATAAGAATAACCTACATTCATGGAGGTTTTAAGTCGTTTCGTCAAAAAATCGAAAAATATAAAAACTATTCAAAAATTTAGTTTTTTTCTTATCGCCCTCGTAAGCTGGCAACACCACATTGTCAGAACGCTATATCTGATATTGTAAAAAAGCTGCACAAATTATCTTTCTCTGAGTGCAAACAGCAGAACTCTACTTAAAATAGCTTAAAAGATATTAGCGGTTGAATACCAATGTTTTAGGAATTATGACAAAAAAATGTTGATAATTAATGAAAAATCGTTTTGTGAAGTATACAAAGGCGGTTCTTCCAAGCCAATTGATATACAGCTGTCAACCTGATATTTCTAAAAACGCAGACGTCTGATCTACTGAAACCATATAAGAATAACCTACATTCATGGAGGTTTTAAGTCGTTTCGTCAAAAAATCGAAAAATATAAAAACTATTCAAAAATTTAGTTTTTTTCTTTTCACCCTCGTAAACTGGCAACACCACAACGTCAGAACGCTATATCTGATATTGTAAAAAAGTTGAACAAATTATCTTTCTCTGAGTGCAAACAGCAGAACTCTGTTACCAATGGTTGAATACCAATGTTTTAGGAATTATGACAAAAAAATGTTGATAATTAATGAAAAATCGTTTTGTGAAGTATACAAAGGCGGTTCTTCCAAGCCAATTAATATACAGCTGTCAACCTGATATTTCTAAAAACGCAGACGTCTGTTCTACTGCAACCATATAAGAATAACCTACATTCATGGAGGTTTTAAGTCGTTTCGTCAAAAAATCGAAAAATATAAAAACTATTCAAAAATTTAGTTTTTTTCTTTTCGCCCTCGTAAGCTGGCAACACCACAACGTCAGAACGCTATATCTGATATTGTGAAAAAGCTGCACAAATTATCTTTCTCTGAGTGCAAACAGCAGAACTCTGTTACCAATGGTTGAATACCAATGTTTTAGGAATTATGACAAAAAAATGATGATAATTAATGAAAAATCGTTTTGTGAAGTATACAAAGGCGGTTCTTCCAAGCCAATTGATATACAGCTGTCAACCTGATATTTCTAAAAACGCAGACGTCTGTTCTACTGAAACCATATAAGAATAACCTACATTCATGGAGGTTTTAAGTCGTTTCGTCAAAAAATCGAAAAATATAAAAACTATTCAAAAATTTAGTTTTTTTCTTTTCGCCCTCGTAAGCTGGCAACACCACAACGTCAGAACGCTATATCTGATATTGTAAAAAAGCTGCACAAATTATCTTTCTCTGAGTGCAAACAGCAGAACTCTACTTAAAATAGCTTAAAAGATATTAGCGGTTGAATACCAATGTTTTAGGAATTATGACAAAAAAATGTTGATAATTAATGAAAAATCGTTTTGTGAAGTATACAAAGGCGGTTCTTACAAGCCAATTGATATACAGCTGTCAACCTGATATTTCTAAAAACGCAGACGTCTGATCTACTGAAACCATATAAGAATTACCTACATTCATGGAGGTTTTAAGTCGTTTCGTCAAAAAATCGAAAAATATAAAAACTATTCAAAAATTTAGTTTTTTTCTTTTCGCCCTCGTAAGCTGGCAACACCACAACGTCAGAACGCTATATCTGATATTGTAAAAAAGCTGAACAAATTATCTTTCTCTGAGTGCAAACAGCAGAACTCTGTTACCAATGGTTGAATACCAATGTTTTAGGAATTATGACAAAAAAATGTTGATAATTAATGAAAAATCGTTTTGTGAAGTATACAAAGGCGGTTCTTCCGAGCCAATTAATATACAGCTGTCAACCTGATATTTCTAAAAACGCAGACGTCTGTTCTACTGCAACCATATAAGAATAACCTACATTCATGGAGGTTTTAAGTCGTTTCGTCAAAAAATCGAAAAATATAAAAACTATTCAAAAATTTAGTTTTTTTCTTTTCGCCCTCGTAAGCTGGCAACACCACAACGTCAGAACGCTATATCTGATATTGTAAAAAAGCTGCACAAATTATCTTTCTCTGAGTGCAAACAGCAGAACTCTGTTACCAATGGTTGAATACCAATGTTTTAGGAATTATGACAAAAAAATGTTGATAATTAATGAAAAATCGTTTTGTGAAGTATACAAAGGCGGTTCTTCCAAGCCAATTAATATACAGCTGTCAACCTGATATTTCTAAAAACGCAGACGTCTGTTCTACTGCAACCATATAAGAATAACCTACATTCATGGAGGTTTTAAGTCGTTTCGTCAAAAAATCGAAAAATATAAAAACTATTCAAAAATTTAGTTTTTTTCTTTTCGCCCTCGTAAGCTGGCAACACCACAACGTCAGAACGCTATATCTGATATTGTGAAAAAGCTGCACAAATTATCTTTCTCTGAGTGCAAACAGCAGAACTCTGTTACCAATGGTTGAATACCAATGTTTTAGGAATTATGACAAAAAAATGATGATAATTAATGAAAAATCGTTTTGTGAAGTATACAAAGGCGGTTCTTCCAAGCCAATTGATATACAGCTGTCAACCTGATATTTCTAAAAACGCAGACGTCTGATCTACTGAAACCATATAAGAATAACCTACATTCATGGAGGTTTTAAGTCGTTTCGTCAAAAAATCGAAAAATATAAAAACTATTCAAAAATTTAGTTTTTTTCTTTTCGCCCTCGTAAGCTGGCAACACCACAACGTCAGAACGCTATATCTGATATTGTAAAAAAGCTGCACAAATTATCTTTCTCTGAGTGCAAACAGCAGAACTCTGTTACCAATGGTTGAATACCAATGTTTTAGGAATTATGACAAAAAAATGTTGATAATTAATGAAAAATCGTTTTGTGAAGTATACAAAGGTGGTTCTTCCAAGCCAATTAATATACAGCTGTCAACCTGATATTTCTAAAAACGCAGACGTCTGTTCTACTGCAACCATATAAGAATAACCTACATTCATGGAGGTTTTAAGTCGTTTCGTCAAAAAATCGAAAAATATAAAAACTATTCAAAAATTTAGTTTTTTTCTTTTCGCCCTCGTAAGCTGGCAACACCACAACGTCAGAACGCTATATCTGATATTGTAAAAAAGCTGAACAAATTATCTTTCTCTGAGTGCAAACAGCAGAACTCTGTTACCAATGGTTGAATACCAATGTTTTAGGAATTATGACAAAAAAATGTTGATAATTAATGAAAAATCGTTTTGTGAAGTATACAAAGGCGGTTCTTCCAAGCCAATTAATATACAGCTGTCAACCTGATATTTCTAAAAACGCAGACGTCTGTTCTACTGCAACCATATAAGAATAACCTACATTCATGGAGGTTTTAAGTCGTTTCGTCAAAAAATCGAAAAATATAAAAACTATTCAAAAATTTAGTTTTTTTTCTTTTCGCCCTCGTAAGCTGGCAACACCACAACGTCAGAACGCTATATCTGATATTGTGAAAAAGCTGCACAATTTATCTTTCTCTGAGTGCAAACAGCAGAACTCTGTTACCAATGGTTGAATACCAATGTTTTAGGAATTATGACAAAAAAATGTTGATAATTAATGAAAAATCGTTTTGTGAAGTATACAAAGGCGGTTCTTCCAAGCCAATTGATATACAGCTGTCAACCTGATATTTCTAAAAACGCAGACGTCTGTTCTACTGAAACCATATAAGAATAACCTACATTCATGGAGGTTTTAAGTCGTTTCGTCAAAAAATCGAAAAATATAAAAACTATTCAAAAATTTAGTTTTTTTCTTTTCGCCCTCGTAAGCTGGCAACACCACAACGTCAGAACGCTATATCTGATATTGTAAAAAAGCTGCACAAATTATCTTTCTCTGAGTGCAAACAGCAGAACTCTACTTAAAATAGCTTAAAAGATATTAGCGGTTGAATACCAATGTTTTAGGAATTATGACAAAAAAATGTTGATAATTAATGAAAAATCGTTTTGTGAAGTATACAAAGGCGGTTCTTACAAGCCAATTGATATACAGCTGTCAACCTGATATTTCTAAAAACGCAGACGTCTGATCTACTGAAACCATATAAGAATTACCTACATTCATGGAGGTTTTAAGTCGTTTCGTCAAAAAATCGAAAAATATAAAAACTATTCAAAAATTTAGTTTTTTTCTTTTCGCCCTCGTAAGCTGGCAACACCACAACGTCAGAACGCTATATCTGATATTGTAAAAAAGCTGAACAAATTATCTTTCTCTGAGTGCAAACAGCAGAACTCTGTTACCAATGGTTGAATACCAATGTTTTAGGAATTATGACAAAAAAATGTTGATAATTAATGAAAAATCGTTTTGTGAAGTATACAAAGGCGGTTCTTCCAAGCCAATTAATATACAGCTGTCAACCTGATATTTCTAAAAACGCAGACGTCTGTTCTACTGCAACCATATAAGAATAACCTACATTCATGGAGGTTTTAAGTCGTTTCGTCAAAAAATCGAAAAATATAAAAACTATTCAAAAATTTAGTTTTTTTCTTTTCGCCCTCGTAAGCTGGCAACACCACAACGTCAGAACGCTATATCTGATATTGTGAAAAAGCTGCACAAATTATCTTTCTCTGAGTGCAAACAGCAGAACTCTGTTACCAATGGTTGAATACCAATGTTTTAGGAATTATGACAAAAAAATGTTGATAATTAATGAAAAATCGTTTTGTGAAGTATACAAAGGCGGTTCATCCAAGCCAATTTAATATACAGCTGTCAACCTGATATTTCTAAAAACGCAGACGTCTGTTCTACTGAAACCATATAAGAATAACCTACATTCATGGAGGTTTTAAGTCGTTTCGTCAAAAAATCGAAAAATATAAAAACTATTCAAAAATTTAGTTTTTTTCTTTTCACCCTCGTAAACTGGCAACACCACAACGTCAGAACGCTATATCTGATATTGTAAAAAAGTTGAACAAATTATCTTTCTCTGAGTGCAAACAGCAGAACTCCAACTAAAATAGCTTAAAAGATATTAGCGGTTCAATACCAATGTTTTTCGAGTTATGACAACAAAATGTTGATAATTAATGAAAAATCGTTTTGTGAAGTATACAAAGGCGGTTCTTCCGAGCCAATTAATATACAGCTGTCAACCTGATATTTCTAAAAACGCAGACGTCTGTTCTACTGCAACCATATAAGAATAACCTACATTCATGGAGGTTTTAAGTCGTTTCGTCAAAAAATCGAAAAATATAAAAACTATTCAAAAATTTAGTTTTTTTCTTTTCGCCCTCGTAAGCTGGCAACACCACAACGTCAGAACGCTATATCTGATATTGTAAAAAAGCTGCACAAATTATCTTTCTCTGAGTGCAAACAGCAGAACTCTGTTACCAATGGTTGAATACCAATGTTTTAGGAATTATGACAAAAAAATGTTGATAATTAATGAAAAATCGTTTTGTGAAGTATACAAAGGCGGTTCTTCCAAGCCAATTAATATACAGCTGTCAACCTGATATTTCTAAAAACGCAGACGTCTGTTCTACTGCAACCATATAAGAATAACCTACATTCATGGAGGTTTTAAGTCGTTTCGTCAAAAAATCGAAAAATATAAAAACTATTCAAAAATTTAGTTTTTTTCTTTTCGCCCTCGTAAGCTGGCAACACCACAACGTCAGAACGCTATATCTGATATTGTGAAAAAGCTGCACAAATTATCTTTCTCTGAGTGCAAACAGCAGAACTCTGTTACCAATGGTTGAATACCAATGTTTTAGGAATTATGACAAAAAAATGATGATAATTAATGAAAAATCGTTTTGTGAAGTATACAAAGGCGGTTCTTCCAAGCCAATTGATATACAGCTGTCAACCTGATATTTCTAAAAACGCAGACGTCTGATCTACTGAAACCATATAAGAATAACCTACATTCATGGAGGTTTTAAGTCGTTTCGTCAAAAAATCGAAAAATATAAAAACTATTCAAAAATTTAGTTTTTTTCTTTTCGCCCTCGTAAGCTGGCAACACCACAACGTCAGAACGCTATATCTGATATTGTAAAAAAGCTGCACAAATTATCTTTCTCTGAGTGCAAACAGCAGAACTCTGTTACCAATGGTTGAATACCAATGTTTTAGGAATTATGACAAAAAAATGTTGATAATTAATGAAAAATCGTTTTGTGAAGTATACAAAGGTGGTTCTTCCAAGCCAATTAATATACAGCTGTCAACCTGATATTTCTAAAAACGCAGACGTCTGTTCTACTGCAACCATATAAGAATAACCTACATTCATGGAGGTTTTAAGTCGTTTCGTCAAAAAATCGAAAAATATAAAAACTATTCAAAAATTTAGTTTTTTTCTTTTCGCCCTCGTAAGCTGGCAACACCACAACGTCAGAACGCTATATCTGATATTGTAAAAAAGCTGAACAAATTATCTTTCTCTGAGTGCAAACAGCAGAACTCTGTTACCAATGGTTGAATACCAATGTTTTAGGAATTATGACAAAAAAATGTTGATAATTAATGAAAAATCGTTTTGTGAAGTATACAAAGGCGGTTCTTCCAAGCCAATTAATATACAGCTGTCAACCTGATATTTCTAAAAAACGCAGACGTCTGTTCTACTGCAACCATATAAGAATAACCTACATTCATGGAGGTTTTAAGTCGTTTCGTCAAAAAATCGAAAAATATAAAAACTATTCAAAAATTTAGTTTTTTTTCTTTTCGCCCTCGTAAGCTGGCAACACCACAACGTCAGAACGCTATATCTGATATTGTGAAAAAGCTGCACAATTTATCTTTCTCTGAGTGCAAACAGCAGAACTCTGTTACCAATAGTTGAATACCAATGTTTTAGGAATTATGACAAAAAAATGTTGATAATTAATGAAAAATCGTTTTGTGAAGTATACAAAGGCGGTTCTTCCAAGCCAATTGATATACAGCTGTCAACCTGATATTTCTAAAAACGCAGACGTCTGTTCTACTGAAACCATATAAGAATAACCTACATTCATGGAGGTTTTAAGTCGTTTCGTCAAAAAATCGAAAAATATAAAAACTATTCAAAAATTTAGTTTTTTTCTTTTCGCCCTCGTAAGCTGGCAACACCACAACGTCAGAACGCTATATCTGATATTGTAAAAAAGCTGCACAAATTATCTTTCTCTGAGTGCAAACAGCAGAACTCTACTTAAAATAGCTTAAAAGATATTAGCGGTTGAATACCAATGTTTTAGGAATTATGACAAAAAAATGTTGATAATTAATGAAAAATCGTTTTGTGAAGTATACAAAGGCGGTTCTTCCAAGCCAATTGATATACAGCTGTCAACCTGATATTTCTAAAAACGCAGACGTCTGATCTACTGAAACCATATAAGAATAACCTACATTCATGGAGGTTTTAAGTCGTTTCGTCAAAAAATCGAAAAATATAAAAACTATTCAAAAATTTAGTTTTTTTCTTTTCACCCTCGTAAACTGGCAACACCACAACGTCAGAACGCTATATCTGATATTGTAAAAAAGTTGAACAAATTATCTTTCTCTGAGTGCAAACAGCAGAACTCTAACTAAAATAGCTTAAAAGATATTAGCGGTTCAATACCAATGTTTTTCGAGTTATGACAACAAAATGTTGATAATTAATGAAAAATCGTTTTGTGAAGTATACAAAGGCGGTTCTTCCGAGCCAATTAATATACAGCTGTCAACCTGATATTTCTAAAAACGCAGACGTCTGTTCTACTGCAACCATATAAGAATAACCTACATTCATGGAGGTTTTAAGTCGTTTCGTCAAAAAATCGAAAAATATAAAAACTATTCAAAAATTTAGTTTTTTTCTTTTCGCCCTCGTAAGCTGGCAACACCACAACGTCAGAACGCTATATCTGATATTGTAAAAAAGCTGCACAAATTATCTTTCTCTGAGTGCAAACAGCAGAACTCTGTTACCAATGGTTGAATACCAATGTTTTAGGAATTATGACAAAAAAATGTTGATAATTAATGAAAAATCGTTTTGTGAAGTATACAAAGGCGGTTCTTCCAAGCCAATTGATATACAGCTGTCAACCTGATATTTCTAAAAACGCAGACGTCTGTTCTACTGAAACCATATAAGAATAACCTACATTCATGGAGGTTTTAAGTCGTTTCGTCAAAAAATCGAAAAATATAAAAACTATTCAAAAATTTAGTTTTTTTCTTATCGCCCTCGTAAGCTGGCAACACCACATTGTCAGAACGCTATATCTGATATTGTAAAAAAGCTGAACAAATTATCTTTCTCTGAGTGCAAACAGCAGAACTCTACCTAAAATAGCTTAAAAGATATTAGCGGTTCAATACCAATGTTTTAGGAATTATGACAAAAAAATGTTGATAATTAATTAAAAATCGTTTTGTGAAGTATACAAAGGCGGTTCTTCCAAGCCAATTGATAAACAGCTGTCAACCTGATATTTCTAAAAACGCAGACGTCTGTTCTACTGAAACCATATAAGAATAACCTACATTCATGGAGGTTTTAAGTCGTTTCGTCAAAAAATCGAAAAATATAAAAACTATTCAAAAATTTAGTTTTTTTCTTTTCGCCCTCGTAAGCTGGCAACACCACAACGTCAGAACGCTATATCTGATATTGTGAAAAAGCTGCACAATTTATCTTTCTCTGAGTGCAAACAGCAGAACTCTGTTACCAATGGTTGAATACCAATGTTTTAGGAATTATGACAAAAAAATGTTGATAATTAATGAAAAATCGTTTTGTGAAGTATACAAAGGCGGTTCTTCCAAGCCAATTGATATACAGCTGTCAACCTGATATTTCTAAAAACGCAGACGTCTGTTCTACTGAAACCATATAAGAATAACCTACATTCATGGAGGTTTTAAGTCGTTTCGTCAAAAAATCGAAAAATATAAAAACTATTCAAAAATTTAGTTTTTTTCTTATCGCCCTCGTAAGCTGGCAACACCACATTGTCAGAACGCTATATCTGATATTGTAAAAAAGCTGAACATATTATCTTTCTCTGAGTGCAAACAGCAGAACTCTACCTAAAATAGCTTAAAAGATATTAGCGGTTCAATACCAATGTTTTAGGAATTATGACAAAAAAATGTTGATAATTAATTAAAAATCGTTTTGTGAAGTATACAAAGGCGGTTCTTCCAAGCCAATTGATAAACAGCTGTCAACCTGATATTTCTAAAAACGCAGACGTCTGTTCTACTGAAACCATATAAGAATAACCTACATTCATGGAGGTTTTAAGTCGTTTCGTCAAAAAATCGAAAAATATAAAAACTATTCAAAAATTTAGTTTTTTTCTTTTCACCCTCGTAAGCTGGCAACACCACAACGTCAGAAACGCTATATTTGATATTGTAAAAAAGCTGCACAAATTATCTTTCTCTGAGTGCAAACAGCAGAACTCTGTTACCAATGGTTGAATACCAATGTTTTAGGAATTATGACAAAAAAAATGTTGATAATTAATGAAAAAATCGTTTTGTGAAGTATACAAAGGCGGTTCTTCCAAGCCAATTGATATAGCTGTCAACCTGATATTTCTAAAAACGCAGACGTCTGTTCTACTGAAACCATATAAGAATAACCTACATTCATGGAGGTTTTAAGTCGTTTCGTCAAAAAATCGAAAAATATAAAAACTATTCAAAAATTTAGTTTTTTTCTTTTCGCCCTCGTAAGCTGGCAACACCACAACGTCAGAACGCTATATCTGATATTGTAAAAAAGCTGCACAAATTATCTTTCTCTGAGTGCAAACAGCAGAACTCTACTTAAAATAGCTTAAGAGATATTAGCGGTTGAATACCAATGTTTTAGGAATTATGACAAAAAAAATGTTGATAATTAATGAAAAATCGTTTTGTGAAGTATACAAAGGCGGTTCTTCCAAGCCGATTGATATACAGCTGTCAACCTGATATTTCTAAAAACGCAGACGTCTGATCTACTGAAACCATATAAGAATAACCTACATTCATGGAGGTTTTAAGTCGTTTCGTCAAAAAATCGAAAAATATAAAAACTATTCAAAAATTTAGTTTTTTTCTTTTCGCCCTCGTAAGCTGGCAACACCACAACGTCAGAACGCTATATCTGATATTGTAAAAAAGCTGCACAAATTATCTTTCTCTGAGTGCAAACAGCAGAACTCTACTTAAAATAGCTTAAAAGATATTAGCGGTTGAATACCAATGTTTTAGGAATTATGACAAAAAAATGTTGATAATTAATGAAAAATCGTTTTGTGAAGTATACAAAGGCGGTTCTTCCAAGCCAATTGATATACAGCTGTCAACCTGATATTTCTAAAAAACGCAGACGTCTGATCTACTGAAACCATATAAGAATAACCTACATTCATGGAGGTTTTAAGTCGTTTCGTCAAAAAATCGAAAAATATAAAAACTATTCAAAAATTTAGTTTTTTTCTTTTCGCCCTCGTAAGCTGGCAACACCACAACGTCAGAACGCTATACCTGATATTGTGAAAAAGCTGCACAAATTATCTTTCTCTGAGTGGAAACAGCAGAACTCTGTTACCAATGGTTGAATACCAATGTTTTAGGAATTATGACAAAAAAAATGTTGATAATTAATGAAAAATCGTTTTGTGAAGTATACAAAGGCGGTTCTTCCAAGCCAATTGATATACAGCTGTCAACCTGATATTTCTAAAAACGCAGACGTCTGTTCTACTGAAACCATATAAGAATAACCTACATTCATGGAGGTTTTAAGTCGTTTCGTCAAAAAATCGAAAAATATAAAAACTATTCAAAAATTTAGTTTTTTTCATATCGCCCTCGTAAGCTGGCAACACCACATTGTCAGAACGCTATATCTGATATTGTAAAAAAGCTGAACAAATTATCTTTCTCTGAGTGCAAACAGCAGAACTCTACCTAAAATAGCTTAAAAGATATTAGCGGTTCAATACCAATGTTTTAGGAATTATGACAAAAAAATGTTGATAATTAATTAAAAATCGTTTTGTGAAGTATACAAAGGCGGTTCTTCCAAGCCAATTGATAAACAGCTGTCAACCTGATATTTCTAAAAACGCAGACGTCTGTTCTACTGAAACCATATAAGAATAACCTACATTCATGGAGGTTTTAAGTCGTTTCGTCAAAAAATCGAAAAATATAAAAAACTATTCAAAAATTTAGTTTTTTTCTTTTCGCCCTCGTAAGCTGGCAACACCACAACGTCAGAACGCTATATCTGATATTGTAAAAAAGCTGCACAAATTATCTTTCTCTATGTGCAAACAGCAGAACTCTACTTAAAATAGCTTAAAAGATATTAGCGGTTGAATACCAATGTTTTAGGAATTATGACAAAAAAAATGTTGATAATTAATGAAAAATCTTTTTGTGAAGTATACAAAGGCGGTTCTTCCAAGCCAATTAATATACAGCTGTCAACCTGATATTTCTAAAAACGCAGACGTCTGTTCTACTGCAACCATATAAGAATAACCTACATTCATGGAGGTTTTAAGTCGTTTCGTCAAAAAATCGAAAAATATAAAAACTATTCAAAAATTTAGTTTTTTTCTTTTCGCCCTCGTAAGCTGGCAACACCACAACGTCAGAACGCTATATCTGATATTGTGAAAAAGCTGCACAAATTATCTTTCTCTGAGTGCAAACAGCAGAACTCTGTTACCAATGGTTGAATACCAATGTTTTAGGAATTATGACAAAAAAAATGTTGATAATTAATGAAAAATCGTTTTGTGAAGTATACAAAGGCGGTTCTTCCAAGCCAATTGATATACAGCTGTCAACCTGATATTTCTAAAACGCAGACGTCTGTTCTACTGAAACCATATAAGAATAACCTACATTCATGGAGGTTTTAAGTCGTTTCGTCAAAAAATCGAAAAATATAAAAAACTATTCAAAAATTTAGTTTTTTTCTTATCGCCCTCGTAAGCTGGCAACACCACATTGTCAGAACGCTATATCTGATATTGTAAAAAAGCTGAACAAATTATCTTTCTCTGAGTGCAAACAGCAGAACTCTACCTAAAATAGCTTAAAAGATATTAGCGGTTCAATACCAATGTTTTAGGAATTATGACAAAAAAATGTTGATAATTAATTAAAAATCGTTTTGTGAAGTATACAAAGGCGGTTCTTCCAAGCCAATTGATAAACAGCTGTCAACCTGATATTTCTAAAAACGCAGACGTCTGGTCTACTGAAAACATATAAGAACAACCTACATTCATGGAGGTTTTAAGTCGTTTCGTCAAAAAATCGAAAAATATAAAAACTATTCAAAAATTTAGTTTTTTTCTTTTCGCCCTCGTAAGCTGGCAACACCACAACGTCAGAACGCTATATCTGATATTGTAAAAAAGCTGCACAAATTATCTTTCTCTGAGTGCAAACAGCAGAACTCTACTTAAAATAGCTTAAAAGATATTAGCGGTTGAATACCAATGTTTTAGGAATTATGACAAAAAAATGTTGATAATTAATGAAAAATCGTTTTGTGAAGTATACAAAGGCGGGTTCTTCCAAGCCAATTGATATACAGCTGTCAACCTGATATTTCTAAAAACGCAGACGTCTGTTCTACTGAAACCATATAAGAATAACCTACATTCATGGAGGTTTTAAGTCGTTTCGTCAAAAAATCGAAAAATATAAAAACTATTCAAAAATTTAGTTTTTTTCTTATCGCCCTCGTAAGCTGGCAACACCACATTGTCAGAACGCTATATCTGATATTGTAAAAAAGCTGAACAAATTATCTTTCTCTGAGTGCAAACAGCAGAACTCTACCTAAAATAGCTTAAAAGATATTAGCGGTTCAATACCAATGTTTTAGGAATTATGACAAAAAAATGTTGATAATTAATTAAAAATCGTTTTGTGAAGTATACAAAGGCGGTTCTTCCAAGCCAATTGATAAACAGCTGTCAACCTGATATTTCTAAAAACGCAGACGTCTGTTCTACTGAAACCATATAAGAATAACCTACATTCATGGAGGTTTTAAGTCGTTTCGTCAAAAAATCGAAAAATATTAAAACTATTCAAAAATTTAGTTTTTTTCTTTTCGCCCTCGTAAGCTGGCAACACCACAACGTCAGAACGCTATATCTGATATTGTGAAAAAGCTGCACAAATTATCTTTCTCTGAGTGCAAACAGCAGAACTCTGTTACCAATGGTTGAATACCAATGTTTTAGGAATTATGACAAAAAAATGTTGATAATTAATGAAAAATCGTTTTGTGAAGTATACAAAGGCGGTTCTTCCAAGCCAATTGATATACAGCTGTCAACCTGATATTTCTAAAAACGCAGACGTCTGTTCTACTGAAACCATATAAGAATAACCTACATTCATGGAGGTTTTAAGTCGTTTCGTCAAAAAATCGAAAAATATAAAAACTATTCAAAAATTTAGTTTTTTTCTTATCGCCCTCGTAAGCTGGCAACACCACATTGTCAGAACGCTATATCTGATATTGTAAAAAAGCTGAACAAATTATCTTTCTCTGAATGCAAACAGCAGAACTCTACCTAAAATAGCTTAAAAGATATTAGCGGTTCAATACCAATGTTTTAGGAATTATGACAAAAAAATGTTGATAATTAATTAAAAATCGTTTTGTGAAGTATACAAAGGCGGTTCTTCCAAGCCAATTAATATACAGCTGTCAACCTGATATTTCTAAAAACGCAGACGTCTGTTCTACTGCAACCATATAAGAATAACCTACATTCATGGAGGTTTTAAGTCGTTTCGTCAAAAAATCGAAAAATATAAAAACTATTCAAAAATTTAGTTTTTTTCTTTTCGCCCTCGTAAGCTGGCAACACCACAACGTCAGAACGCTATATCTGATATTGTGAAAAAGCTGCACAAATTATCTTTCTCTGAGTGCAAACAGCAGAACTCTGTTACCAATGGTTGAATACCAATGTTTTAGGAATTATGACAAAAAAAATGTTGATAATTAATGAAAAATCGTTTTGTGAAGTATACAAAGGCGGTTCTTCCAAGCCAATTGATATACAGCTGTCAACCTGATATTTCTAAAAACGCAGACGTCTGTTCTACTGAAACCATATAAGAATAACCTACATTCATGGAGGTTTTAAGTCGTTTCGTCAAAAAATCGAAAAATATAAAAACTATTCAAAAATTTAGTTTTTTTCTTATCGCCCTCGTAAGCTGGCAACACCACATTGTCAGAAAAAAACACCACATTGTCAGAACGCTATATCTGATATTGTAAAAAAGCTGAACAAATTATCTTTCTCTGAGTGCAAACAGCAGAACTCTACCTAAAAATAGCCTTAAAAGATATTAGCGGTTTCAATACCAATGTTTTAGGAATTATGACAAAAAAATGTTGATAATTAATTAAAAATCGTTTTTGTGAAGTATACAAAGGCGGTTCTTCCAAGCCAATTGATAAACAGCTGTCAACCTGATATTTCTAAAAACGCAGACGTCTGTTCTACTGAAACCATATAAGAATAACCTACATTCATGGAGGTTTTTAAGTCGTTTCGTCAAAAAATCGAAAAATATAAAAACTATTCAAAAATTTAGTTTTTTTCTTTTCGCCCTCGTAAGCTGGCAACACCACAACGTCAGAACGCTATATCTGATATTGTAAAAAAGCTGCACAAATTATCTTTCTCTGAGTGCAAACAGCAGAAACTCTACTTAAAATAGCTTAAAAGATATTAGCGGTTGAATACCAATGTTTTAGGAATTATGACAAAAAAATGTTGATAATTAATGAAAAAATCGTTTTTGTGAAGTATACAAAGGCGGTTCTTCCAAGCCAATTGATATACAGCTGTCAACCTGATATTTCTAAAAACGCAGACGTCTGTTCTACTGAAACCATATAAGAATAACCTACATTCATGGAGGTTTTAAGTCGTTTCGTCAAAAAATCGAAAAATATAAAAACTATTCAAAAATTTAGTTTTTTTTCTTATCGCCCTCGTAAGCTGGCAACACCACATTGTCAGAACGCTATATCTGATATTGTAAAAAAGCTGAACAAATTATCTTTCTCTGAGTGCAAACAGCAGAACTCTACCTAAAATAGCTTAAAAGATATTAGCGGTTCAATACCAATGTTTTAGTAATTATGACAAAAAAAATGTTGATAATTAATTAAAAATTGTTTTGTGAAGTATACAAAGGCGGTTCTTCCAAGCCAATTGATAAACAGCTGTCAACCTGATATTTCTAAAAACGCAGACGTCTGTTCTACTGAAACCATATAAGAATAACCTACATTCATGGAGGTTTTAAGTCGTTTCGTCAAAAAATCGAAAAATATAAAAACTATTCAAAAATTTAGTTTTTTTTCTTTTCGCCCTCGTAAGCTGGCAACACCACAACGTCAGAACGCTATATCTGATATTGTGAAAAAGCTGCACAAATTATCTTTCTCTGAGTGCAAACAGCAGAACTCTGTTACCAATGGTTGAATACCAATGTTTTAGGAATTATGACAAAAAAATGTTGATAATTAATGAAAAAATCGTTTTGTGAAGTATACAAAGGCGGGTTCTTCCAAGCCAATTGATATACAGCTGTCAACCTGATATTTCTAAAAACGCAGACGTCTGTTCTACTGAAACCATATAAGAATAACCTACATTCATGGAGGTTTTAAGTCGTTTCGTCAAAAAATCGAAAAATATAAAAACTATTCAAAAATTTAGTTTTTTTCTTATCGCCCTCGTAAGCTGGCAACACCACATTGTCAGAACGCTATATCTGATATTGTAAAAAAGCTGAACAAATTATCTTTCTCTGAGTGCAAACAGCAGAACTCTACCTAAAATAGCTTAAAAGATATTAGCGGTTCAATACCAATGTTTTAGGAATTATGACAAAAAAATGTTGATAATTAATTAAAAATCGTTTTGTGAAGTATACAAAGGCGGTTCTTCCAAGCCAATTGATAAAACAGCTGTCAACCTGATATTTCTAAAAAACGCAGACGTCTGTTCTACTGAAACCATATAAGAATAACCTACATTCATGGAGGTTTTAAGTCGTTTCGTCAAAAAATCGAAAAATATAAAAACTATTCAAAAATTTAGTTTTTTTCTTTTCGCCCTCGTAAGCTGGCAACACCACAACGTCAGAACGCTATATCTGATATTGTGAAAAAGCTGCACAAATTATCTTTCTCTGAGTGCAAACAGCAGAACTCTGTTACCAATGGTTGAATACCAATGTTTTAGGAATTATGACAAAAAAAATGTTGATAATTAATGAAAAATCGTTTTTGTGAAGTATACAAAGGCGGTTCTTCCAAGCCAATTGATATACAGCTGTCAACCTGATATTTCTAAAAACGCAGACGTCTGTTCTACTGAAACCATATAAGAATAACCTACATTCATGGAGGTTTTAAGTCGTTTCGTCAAAAAAATCGAAAAAATATAAAAACTATTCAAAAATTTAGTTTTTTTCTTATCGCCCTCGTAAGCTGGCAACACCACATTGTCAGAACGCTATATCTGATATTGTAAAAAAGCTGAACATATTATCTTTCTCTGAGTGCAAACAGCAGAACTCTACCTAAAATAGCTTAAAAGATATTAGCGGTTCAATACCAATGTTTTAGGAATTATGACAAAAAAATGTTGATAATTAATGAAAAATCGTTTTGTGAAGTATACAAAGGCGGTTCTTCCAAGCCAATTGATTTACAGCTGTCAACCTGAATATTTCTAAAAACGCAGACGTCTGTTCTACTGAAACCATATAAGAATAACCTACATTCATGGAGGTTTTAAGTCGTTTCGTCAAAAAATCGAAAAATATAAAAAACTATTCAAAAATTTAGTTTTTTTTCTTTTCACCCTCGTAAGGTGGCAACACCACAACGTCAGAACGCTATATCTGATATTGTAAAAAAGCTGCACAAATTATCTTTCTCTGAGTGCAAACAGCAGAACTCTGTTACCAATGGTTTGAATACCAATGTTTTAGGAATTATGACAAAAAAAATGTTGATAATTAATGAAAAATCGTTTTGTGAAGTATACAAAGGCGGTTCTTCCAAGCCAATTGATATACAGCTGTCAACCTGATATTTCTAAAAACGCAGACGTCTGTTCTACTGAAACCATATAAGAATAACCTACATTCATGGAGGTTTTAAGTCGTTTCGTCAAAAAATCGAAAAAATATAAAAACTATTCAAAAATTTAGTTTTTTTTCTTTTCGCCCTCGTAAGCTGGCAACACCACAACGTCAGAACGCTATATCTGATATTGTAAAAAAGCTGCACAAATTATCTTTCTCTGAGTGCAAACAGCAGAACTCTACTTAAAATAGCTTAAAAGATATTAGCGGTTGAATACCTATGTTTTAGGAATTATGACAAAAAAATGTTGATAATTAATGAAAAATCGTTTTGTGAAGTATACAAAGGCGGTTCTTCCAAGCCAATTGATATACAGCTGTCAACCTGATATTTCTAAAAACGCAGACGTCTGATCTACTGAAACCATATAAGAATAACCTACATTCATGGAGGTTTTAAGTCGTTTCGTCAAAAAATCGAAAAATATAAAAACTATTCAAAAATTTAGTTTTTTTCTTTTCACCCTCGTAAACTGGCAACACCACAACGTCAGAACGCTATATCTGATATTGTAAAAAAGTTGAACAAATTATCTTTCTCTGAGTGCAAACAGCAGAACTCTAACTAAAATAGCTTAAAAGATATTAGCGGTTCAATACCAATGTTTTTCGAGTTATGACAACAAAATGTTGATAATTAATGAAAAATCGTTTTGTGAAGTATACAAAGGCGGTTCTTCCGAGCCAATTAATATACAGCTGTCAACCTGATATTTCTAAAAACGCAGACGTCTGATCTACTGAAACCATATAAGAATAACCTACATTCATGGAGGTTTTAAGTCGTTTCGTCAAAAAATCGAAAAATATAAAAACTATTCAAAAATTTAGTTTTTTTCTTTTCACCCTCGTAAACTGGCAACACCACATTGTCAGAACGCTATATCTGATATTGTAAAAAAGCTGAACAAATTATCTTTCTCTGAGTGCAAACAGCAGAACTCTACCTAAAATAGCTTAAATGATATTAGCGGTTCAATACCAATGTTTTAGGAATTATGACAAAAAAATGTTGATAATTAATTAAAAATCGTTTTGTGAAGTATACAAAGGCGGTTCTTCCAAGCCAATTGATAAACAGCTGTCAACCTGATATTTCTAAAAACGCAGACGTCTGTTCTACTGAAACCATATAAGAATAACCTACATTCATGGAGGTTTTAATTCGTTTCGTCAAAAAATCGAAAAATATAAAAACTATTCAAAAATTTAGTTTTTTTCTTTTCGCCCTCGTAAGCTGGCAACACCACAACGTCAGAACGCTATATCTGATATTGTAAAAAAGCTGCACAAATTATCTTTCTCTGAGTGCAAACAGCAGAACTCTACTTAAAATAGCTTAAAAGATATTAGCGGTTGAATACCAATGTTTTAGGAATTATGACAAAAAAATGTTGATAATTAATGAAAAATCGTTTTGTGAAGTATACAAAGGCGGTTCTTCCAAGCCAATTGATATACAGCTGTCAACCTGATATTTCTAAAAACGCAGACGTCTGATCTACTGAAACCATATAAGAATAACCTACATTCATGGAGGTTTTAAGTCGTTTCGTCAAAAAATCGAAAAATATAAAAACTATTCAAAAATTAAGTTTTTTTCTTTTCGCCCTCGTAAGCTGGCAACACCACAATGTCAGAACGCTATATCTGATATTGTAAAAAAGCTGAACAAATTATCTTTCTCTGAGTGCAAACAGCAGAACTCTGTTACCAATGGTTGAATACCAATGTTTTAGGAATTATGACAAAAAAATGTTGATAATTAATGAAAAATCGTTTTGTGAAGTATACAAAGGCGGTTCTTCCAAGCCAATTAATATACAGCTGTCAACCTGATATTTCTAAAAACGCAGACGTCTGTTCTACTGCAACCATATAAGAATAACCTACATTCATGGAGGTTTTAAGTCGTTTCGTCAACAAATCCAAAAATATAAAAACTATTCAAAAATTTAGTTTTTTTCTTTTCGCCCTCGTAAGCTGGCAACACCACAACGTCAGAACGCTATATCTGATATTGTGAAAAAGCTGCACAAATTATCTTTCTCTGAGTGCAAACAGCAGAACTCTGTTACCAATGGTTGAATACCAATGTTTTAGGAATTATGACAAAAAAATGTTGATAATTAATTAAAAATCGTTTTGTGAAGTATACAAAGGCGGTTCTTCCAAGCCAATTGATAAACAGCTGTCAACCTGATATTTCTAAAAACGCAGACGTCTGTTCTACTGAAACCATATAAGAATAACCTACATTCATGGAGGTTTTAAGTCGTTTCGTCAAAAAATCGAAAAATATAAAAACTATTCAAAAATTTAGTTTTTTTCTTTTCGCCCTCGTAAGCTGGCAACACCACAACGTCAGAACGCTATATCTGATATTGTGAAAAAGCTGCACAAATTATATTTCTCTGAGTGCAAACAGCAGAACTCTGTTACCAATGGTTGAATACCAATGTTTTAGGAATTATGACAAAAAAATGTTGATAATTAATGAAAAATCGTTTTGTGAAGTATACAAAGGCGGTTCTTCCAAGCCAATTGATATACAGCTGTCAACCTGATATTTCTAAAAACGCAGACGTCTGTTCTACTGAAACCATATAAGAATAACCTACATTCATGGAGGTTTTAAGTCGTTTCGTCAAAAAATCGAAAAATATAAAAACTATTCAAAAATTTAGTTTTTTTCTTATCGCCCTCGTAAGCTGGCAACACCACATTGTCAGAACGCTATATCTGATATTGTAAAAAAGCTGAACATATTATCTTTCTCTGAGTGCAAACAGCAGAACTCTACCTAAAATAGCTTAAAAGATATTAGCGGTTCAATACCAATGTTTTAGGAATTATGACAAAAAAATGTTGATAATTAATGAAAAATCGTTTTGTGAAGTATACAAAGGCGGTTCTTCCAAGCCAATTGATTTACAGCTGTCAACCTGATATTTCTAAAAACGCAGACGTCTGTTCTACTGAAACCATATAAGAATAACCTACATTCATGGAGGTTTTAAGTCGTTTCGTCAAAAAATCGAAAAATATAAAAACTATTCAAAAATTTAGTTTTTTTCTTTTCACCCTCGTAAGGTGGCAACACCACAACGTCAGAACGCTATATCTGATATTGTAAAAAAGCTGCACAAATTATCTTTCTCTGAGTGCAAACAGCAGAACTCTGTTACCAATGGTTGAATACCAATGTTTTAGGAATTATGACAAAAAAATGTTGATAATTAATGAAAAATCGTTTTGTGAAGTATACAAAGGCGGTTCTTCCAAGCCAATTGATATACAGCTGTCAACCTGATATTTCTAAAAACGCAGACGTCTGTTCTACTGAAACCATATAAGAATAACCTACATTCATGGAGGTTTTAAGTCGTTTCGTCAAAAAATCGAAAAATATAAAAACTATTCAAAAATTTAGTTTTTTTCTTATCGCCCTCGTAAACTGGCAACACCACATTGTCAGAACGCTATATCTGATATTGTAAAAAAGCTGAACAAATTATCTTTCTCTGAGTGCAAACAGCAGAACTCTACCTAAAATAGCTTAAAAGATATTAGCGGTTCAATACCAATGTTTTAGGAATTATGACAAAAAAATGTTGATAATTAATTAAAAATCGTTTTGTGAAGTATACAAAGGCGGTTCTTCCAAGCCAATTGATAAACAGCTGTCAACCTGATATTTCTAAAAACGCAGACGTCTGTTCTACTGAAACCATATAAGAATAACCTACATTCATGGAGGTTTTAAGTCGTTTCGTCAAAAAATCGAAAAATATAAAAACTATTCAAAAATTTAGTTTTTTTCTTTTCGCCCTCGTAAGCTGGCAACACCACAACGTCAGAACGCTATATCTGATATTGTAAAAAAGCTGAACAAATTATCTTTCTCTGAGTGCAAACAGCAGAACTCTACCTAAAATAGCTTAAAAGATATTAGCGGTTCAATACCAATGTTTTAGGAATTATGACAAAAAAATGTTGATAATTAATTAAAAATCGTTTTGTGAAGTATACAAAGGCGGTTCTTCCAAGCCAATTGATAAACAGCTGTCAACCTGATATTTCTAAAAACGCAGACGTCTGTTCTACTGAAACCATATAAGAATAACCTACATTCATGGAGGTTTTAAGTCGTTTCGTCAAAAAATCGAAAAATATAAAAACTATTCAAAAATTTAGTTTTTTTCTTTTCGCCCTCGTAAGCTGGCAACACCACAACGTCAGAACGATATATCTGATATTGTAAAAAAGCTGCACAAATTATCTTTCTCTGAGTGCAAACAGCAGAACTCTACTTAAAATAGCTTAAAAGATATTAACGGTTGAATACCAATGTTTTAGGAATTATGACAAAAAAATGTTGATAATTAATTAAAAATCGTTTTGTGAAGTATACAAAGGCGGTTCTTCCAAGCCAATTGATAAACAGCTGTCAACCTGATATTTCTAAAAACGCAGACGTCTGTTCTACTGAAACCATATAAGAATAACCTACATTCATGGAGGTTTTAAGTCGTTTCGTCAAAAAATCGAAAAATATAAAAACTATTCAAAAATTTAGTTTTTTTCTTTTCGCCCTCGTAAGCTGGCAACACCACAACGTCAGAACGCTATATCTGATATTGTGAAAAAGCTGCACAAATTATATTTCTCTGAGTGCAAACAGCAGAACTCTGTTACCAATGGTTGAATACCAATGTTTTAGGAATTATGACAAAAAAATGTTGATAATTAATGAAAAATCGTTTTGTGAAGTATACAAAGGCGGTTCTTCCAAGCCAATTGATATACAGCTGTCAACCTGATATTTCTAAAAACGCAGACGTCTGTTCTACTGAAACCATATAAGAATAACCTACATTCATGGAGGTTTTAAGTCGTTTCGTCAAAAAATCGAAAAATATAAAAACTATTCAAAAATTTAGTTTTTTTCTTATCGCCCTCGTAAGCTGGCAACACCACATTGTCAGAACGCTATATCTGATATTGTAAAAAAGCTGAACATATTATCTTTCTCTGAGTGCAAACAGCAGAACTCTACCTAAAATAGCTTAAAAGATATTAGCGGTTCAATACCAATGTTTTAGGAATTATGACAAAAAAATGTTGATAATTAATGAAAAATCGTTTTGTGAAGTATACAAAGGCGGTTCTTCCAAGCCAATTGATTTACAGCTGTCAACCTGATATTTCTAAAAACGCAGACGTCTGTTCTACTGAAACCATATAAGAATAACCTACATTCATGGAGGTTTTAAGTCGTTTCGTCAAAAAATCGAAAAATATAAAAACTATTCAAAAATTTAGTTTTTTTCTTTTCACCCTCGTAAGGTGGCAACACCACAACGTCAGAACGCTATATCTGATATTGTAAAAAAGCTGCACAAATTATCTTTCTCTGAGTGCAAACAGCAGAACTCTGTTACCAATGGTTGAATACCAATGTTTTAGGAATTATGACAAAAAAATGTTGATAATTAATGAAAAATCGTTTTGTGAAGTATACAAAGGCGGTTCTTCCAAGCCAATTGATATACAGCTGTCAACCTGATATTTCTAAAAACGCAGACGTCTGTTCTACTGAAACCATATAAGAATAACCTACATTCATGGAGGTTTTAAGTCGTTTCGTCAAAAAATCGAAAAATATAAAAACTATTCAAAAATTTAGTTTTTTTCTTATCGCCCTCGTAAACTGGCAACACCACATTGTCAGAACGCTATATCTGATATTGTAAAAAAGCTGAACAAATTATCTTTCTCTGAGTGCAAACAGCAGAACTCTACCTAAAATAGCTTAAAAGATATTAGCGGTTCAATACCAATGTTTTAGGAATTATGACAAAAAAATGTTGATAATTAATTAAAAATCGTTTTGTGAAGTATACAAAGGCGGTTCTTCCAAGCCAATTGATAAACAGCTGTCAACCTGATATTTCTAAAAACGCAGACGTCTGTTCTACTGAAACCATATAAGAATAACCTACATTCATGGAGGTTTTAAGTCGTTTCGTCAAAAAATCGAAAAATATAAAAACTATTCAAAAATTTAGTTTTTTTCTTTTCGCCCTCGTAAGCTGGCAACACCACAACGTCAGAACGCTATATCTGATATTGTAAAAAAGCTGAACAAATTATCTTTCTCTGAGTGCAAACAGCAGAACTCTACCTAAAATAGCTTAAAAGATATTAGCGGTTCAATACCAATGTTTTAGGAATTATGACAAAAAAATGTTGATAATTAATTAAAAATCGTTTTGTGAAGTATACAAAGGCGGTTCTTCCAAGCCAATTGATAAACAGCTGTCAACCTGATATTTCTAAAAACGCAGACGTCTGTTCTACTGAAACCATATAAGAATAACCTACATTCATGGAGGTTTTAAGTCGTTTCGTCAAAAAATCGAAAAATATAAAAACTATTCAAAAATTTAGTTTTTTTCTTTTCGCCCTCGTAAGCTGGCAACACCACAACGTCAGAACGATATATCTGATATTGTAAAAAAGCTGCACAAATTATCTTTCTCTGAGTGCAAACAGCAGAACTCTACTTAAAATAGCTTAAAAGATATTAACGGTTGAATACCAATGTTTTAGGAATTATGACAAAAAAATGTTGATAATTAATGAAAAATCGTTTTGTGAAGTATACAAAGGCGGTTCTTCCAAGCCAATTGATATACAGCTGTCAACCTGATATTTCTAAAAACGCAGATGTCTGATCTACTGAAACCATATAAGAATAACCTACATTCATGGAGGTTTTAAGTCGTTTCGTCAAAAAATCGAAAAATATAAAAACTATTCAAAAATTTAGTTTTTTTCTTTTCACCCTCGTAAACTGGCAACACCACAACGTCAGAACGCTATATCTGATATTATAAAAAAGTTGAACAAATTATCTTTCTCTGAGTGCAAACAGCAGAACTCTAACTAAAATAGCTTAAAAGATATTAGCGGTTCAATACCAATGTTTTTCGAGTTATGACAACAAAATGTTGATAATTAATGAAAAATCGTTTTGTGAAGTATACAAAGGCGGTTCTTCTGAGCCAATTAATATACAGCTGTCAACCTGATATTTCTAAAAACGCAGACGTCTGATCTATTGAAACCATATAAGAATAACCTACATTCATGGAGGTTTTAAGTCGTTTCGTCAAAAAATCGAAAAATATAAAAACTATTCAAAAATTTAGTTTTTTTCTTTTCACCCTCGTAAACTGGCAACACCACATTGTCAGAACGCTATATCTGATATTGTAAAAAAGCTGAACAAATTATCTTTCTCTGAGTGCAAACAGCAGAACTCTACCTAAAATAGCTTAAAAGATATTAGCGGTTCAATACCAATGTTTTAGGAATTATGACAAAAAAATGTTGATAATTAATGAAAAATCGTTTTGTGAAGTATACAAAGGCGGTTCTTCCAAGCCAATTGATATACAGCTGTCAACCTGATATTTCTAAAAACGCAGACGTCTGTTCTACTGAAACCATATAAGAATAACCTACATTCATGGAGGTTTTAAGTCGTTTCGTCAAAAAATCGAAATATATAAAAACTATTCAAAAATTTAGTTTTTTTCTTTTCGCCCTCGTAAGCTGGCAACACCACAACGTCAGAACGCTATATCTGATATTGTAAAAAAGCTGCACAAATTATCTTTCTCTGAGTGCAAACAGCAGAACTCTACTTAAAATAGCTTAAAAGATATTAGCGGTTGAATACCTATGTTTTAGGAATTATGACAAAAAAATGTTGATAATTAATGAAAAATCGTTTTGTGAAGTATACAAAGGCGGTTCTTCCAAGCCAATTGATATACAGCTGTCAACCTGATATTTCTAAAAACGCAGACGTCTGATCTACTGAAACCATATAAGAATAACCTACATTCATGGAGGTTTTAAGTCGTTTCGTCAAAAAATCGAAAAATATAAAAACTATTCAAAAATTTAGTTTTTTTCTTTTCACCCTCGTAAACTGGCAACACCACAACGTCAGAACGCTATATCTGATATTGTAAAAAAGTTGAACAAATTATCTTTCTCTGAGTGCAAACAGCAGAACTCTAACTAAAATAGCTTAAAAGATATTAGCGGTTCAATACCAATGTTTTTCGAGTTATGACAACAAAATGTTGATAATTAATGAAAAATCGTTTTGTGAAGTATACAAAGGCGGTTCTTCCGAGCCAATTAATATACAGCTGTCAACCTGATATTTCTAAAAACGCAGACGTCTGATCTACTGAAACCATATAAGAATAACCTACATTCATGGAGGTTTTAAGTCGTTTCGTCAAAAAATCGAAAAATATAAAAACTATTCAAAAATTTAGTTTTTTTCTTTTCACCCTCGTAAACTGGCAACACCACATTGTCAGAACGCTATATCTGATATTGTAAAAAAGCTGAACAAATTATCTTTCTCTGAGTGCAAACAGCAGAACTCTACCTAAAATAGCTTAAATGATATTAGCGGTTCAATACCAATGTTTTAGGAATTATGACAAAAAAATGTTGATAATTAATTAAAAATCGTTTTGTGAAGTATACAAAGGCGGTTCTTCCAAGCCAATTGATAAACAGCTGTCAACCTGATATTTCTAAAAACGCAGACGTCTGTTCTACTGAAACCATATAAGAATAACCTACATTCATGGAGGTTTTAAGTCGTTTCGTCAAAAAATCGAAAAATATAAAAACTATTCAAAAATTTAGTTTTTTTCTTTTCGCCCTCGTAAGCTGGCAACACCACAACGTCAGAACGCTATATCTGATATTGTAAAAAAGCTGCACAAATTATCTTTCTCTGAGTGCAAACAGCAGAACTCTACTTAAAATAGCTTAAAAGATATTAGCGGTTGAATACCAATGTTTTAGGAATTATGACAAAAAAATGTTGATAATTAATGAAAAATCGTTTTGTGAAGTATACAAAGGCGGTTCTTCCAAGCCAATTGATATACAGCTGTCAACCTGATATTTCTAAAAACGCAGACGTCTGATCTACTGAAACCATATAAGAATAACCTACATTCATGGAGGTTTTAAGTCGTTTCGTCAAAAAATCGAAAAATATAAAAACTATTCAAAAATTAAGTTTTTTTCTTTTCGCCCTCGTAAGCTGGCAACACCACAATGTCAGAACGCTATATCTGATATTGTAAAAAAGCTGAACAAATTATCTTTCTCTGAGTGCAAACAGCAGAACTCTGTTACCAATGGTTGAATACCAATGTTTTAGGAATTATGACAAAAAAATGTTGATAATTAATGAAAAATCGTTTTGTGAAGTATACAAAGGCGGTTCTTCCAAGCCAATTAATATACAGCTGTCAACCTGATATTTCTAAAAACGCAGACGTCTGTTCTACTGCAACCATATAAGAATAACCTACATTCATGGAGGTTTTAAGTCGTTTCGTCAAAAAATCCAAAAATATAAAAACTATTCAAAAATTTAGTTTTTTTCTTTTCGCCCTCGTAAGCTGGCAACACCACAACGTCAGAACGCTATATCTGATATTGTGAAAAAGCTGCACAAATTATCTTTCTCTGAGTGCAAACAGCAGAACTCTGTTACCAATGGTTGAATACCAATGTTTTAGGAATTATGACAAAAAAATGTTGATAATTAATTAAAAATCGTTTTGTGAAGTATACAAAGGCGGTTCTTCCAAGCCAATTGATAAACAGCTGTCAACCTGATATTTCTAAAAACGCAGACGTCTGTTCTACTGAAACCATATAAGAATAACCTACATTCATGGAGGTTTTAAGTCGTTTCGTCAAAAAATCGAAAAATATAAAAACTATTCAAAAATTTAGTTTTTTTCTTTTCGCCCTCGTAAGCTGGCAACACCACAACGTCAGAACGCTATATCTGATATTGTGAAAAAGCTGCACAAATTATATTTCTCTGAGTGCAAACAGCAGAACTCTGTTACCAATGGTTGAATACCAATGTTTTAGGAATTATGACAAAAAAATGTTGATAATTAATGAAAAATCGTTTTGTGAAGTATACAAAGGCGGTTCTTCCAAGCCAATTGATATACAGCTGTCAACCTGATATTTCTAAAAACGCAGACGTCTGTTCTACTGAAACCATATAAGAATAACCTACATTCATGGAGGTTTTAAGTCGTTTCGTCAAAAAATCGAAAAATATAAAAACTATTCAAAAATTTAGTTTTTTTCTTATCGCCCTCGTAAGCTGGCAACACCACATTGTCAGAACGCTATATCTGATATTGTAAAAAAGCTGAACATATTATCTTTCTCTGAGTGCAAACAGCAGAACTCTACCTAAAATAGCTTAAAAGATATTAGCGGTTCAATACCAATGTTTTAGGAATTATGACAAAAAAATGTTGATAATTAATGAAAAATCGTTTTGTGAAGTATACAAAGGCGGTTCTTCCAAGCCAATTGATTTACAGCTGTCAACCTGATATTTCTAAAAACGCAGACGTCTGTTCTACTGAAACCATATAAGAATAACCTACATTCATGGAGGTTTTAAGTCGTTTCGTCAAAAAATCGAAAAATATAAAAACTATTCAAAAATTTAGTTTTTTTCTTTTCACCCTCGTAAGGTGGCAACACCACAACGTCAGAACGCTATATCTGATATTGTAAAAAAGCTGCACAAATTATCTTTCTCTGAGTGCAAACAGCAGAACTCTGTTACCAATGGTTGAATACCAATGTTTTAGGAATTATGACAAAAAAATGTTGATAATTAATGAAAAATCGTTTTGTGAAGTATACAAAGGCGGTTCTTCCAAGCCAATTGATATACAGCTGTCAACCTGATATTTCTAAAAACGCAGACGTCTGTTCTACTGAAACCATATAAGAATAACCTACATTCATGGAGGTTTTAAGTCGTTTCGTCAAAAAATCGAAAAATATAAAAACTATTCAAAAATTTAGTTTTTTTCTTATCGCCCTCGTAAACTGGCAACACCACATTGTCAGAACGCTATATCTGATATTGTAAAAAAGCTGAACAAATTATCTTTCTCTGAGTGCAAACAGCAGAACTCTACCTAAAATAGCTTAAAAGATATTAGCGGTTCAATACCAATGTTTTAGGAATTATGACAAAAAAATGTTGATAATTAATTAAAAATCGTTTTGTGAAGTATACAAAGGCGGTTCTTCCAAGCCAATTGATAAACAGCTGTCAACCTGATATTTCTAAAAACGCAGACGTCTGTTCTACTGAAACCATATAAGAATAACCTACATTCATGGAGGTTTTAAGTCGTTTCGTCAAAAAATCGAAAAATATAAAAACTATTCAAAAATTTAGTTTTTTTCTTTTCGCCCTCGTAAGCTGGCAACACCACAACGTCAGAACGCTATATCTGATATTGTAAAAAAGCTGAACAAATTATCTTTCTCTGAGTGCAAACAGCAGAACTCTACCTAAAATAGCTTAAAAGATATTAGCGGTTCAATACCAATGTTTTAGGAATTATGACAAAAAAATGTTGATAATTAATTAAAAATCGTTTTGTGAAGTATACAAAGGCGGTTCTTCCAAGCCAATTGATAAACAGCTGTCAACCTGATATTTCTAAAAACGCAGACGTCTGTTCTACTGAAACCATATAAGAATAACCTACATTCATGGAGGTTTTAAGTCGTTTCGTCAAAAAATCGAAAAATATAAAAACTATTCAAAAATTTAGTTTTTTTCTTTTCGCCCTCGTAAGCTAGCAACACCACAACGTCAGAACGATATATCTGATATTGTAAAAAAGCTGCACAAATTATCTTTCTCTGAGTGCAAACAGCAGAACTCTACTTAAAATAGCTTAAAAGATATTAGCGGTTGAATACCAATGTTTTAGGAATTATGACAAAAAAATGTTGATAATTAATGAAAAATCGTTTTGTGAAGTATACAAAGGCGGTTCTTCCAAGCCAATTGATATACAGCTGTCAACCTGATATTTCTAAAAACGCAGACGTCTGATCTACTGAAACCATATAAGAATAACCTACATTCATGGAGGTTTTAAGTCGTTTCGTCAAAAAATCGAAAAATATAAAAACTATTCAAAAATTTAGTTTTTTTCTTTTCACCCTCGTAAACTGGCAACACCACAACGTCAGAACGCTATATCTGATATTATAAAAAAGTTGAACAAATTATCTTTCTCTGAGTGCAAACAGCAGAACTCTAACTAAAATAGCTTAAAAGATATTAGCGGTTCAATACCAATGTTTTTCGAGTTATGACAACAAAATGTTGATAATTAATGAAAAATCGTTTTGTGAAGTATACAAAGGCGGTTCTTCCGAGCCAATTAATATACAGCTGTCAACCTGATATTTCTAAAAACGCAGACGTCTGATCTATTGAAACCATATAAGAATAACCTACATTCATGGAGGTTTTAAGTCGTTTCGTCAAAAAATCGAAAAATATAAAAACTATTCAAAAATTTAGTTTTTTTCTTTTCACCCTCGTAAACTGGCAACACCACATTGTCAGAACGCTATATCTGATATTGTAAAAAAGCTGAACAAATTATCTTTCTCTGAGTGCAAACAGCAGAACTCTACCTAAAATAGCTTAAAAGATATTAGCGGTTCAATACCAATGTTTTAGGAATTATGACAAAAAAATGTTGATAATTAATTAAAAATCGTTTTGTGAAGTATACAAAGGCGGTTCTTCCAAGCCAATTGATAAACAGCTGTCAACCTGATATTTCTAAAAACGCAGACGTCTGTTCTACTGAAACCATATAAGAATAACCTACATTCATGGAGGTTTTAAGTCGTTTCGTCAAAAAATCGAAAAATATAAAAACTATTCAAAAATTTAGTTTTTTTCTTTTCGCCCTCGTAAGCTGGCAACACCACAACGTCAGAACGCTATATCTGATATTGTAAAAAAGCTGCACAAATTATCTTTCTCTGAGTGCAAACAGCAGAACTCTACTTAAAATAGCTTAAAAGATATTAGCGGTTCAATACCAATGTTTTTCGAGTTATGACAACAAAATGTTGATAATTAATGAAAAATCGTTTTGTGAAGTATACAAAGGCGGTTCTTCCGAGCCAATTAATATACAGCTGTCAACCTGATATTTCTAAAAACGCAGACGTCTGATCTATTGAAACCATATAAGAATAACCTACATTCATGGAGGTTTTAAGTCGTTTCGTCAAAAAATCGAAAAATATAAAAACTATTCAAAAATTTAGTTTTTTTCTTTTCACCCTCGTAAACTGGCAACACCACATTGTCAGAACGCTATATCTGATATTGTAAAAAAGCTGAACAAATTATCTTTCTCTGAGTGCAAACAGCAGAACTCTACCTAAAATAGCTTAAAAGATATTAGCGGTTCAATACCAATGTTTTAGGAATTATGACAAAAAAATGTTGATAATTAATTAAAAATCGTTTTGTGAAGTATACAAAGGCGGTTCTTCCAAGCCAATTGATAAACAGCTGTCAACCTGATATTTCTAAAAACGCAGACGTCTGTTCTACTGAAACCATATAAGAATAACCTACATTCATGGAGGTTTTAAGTCGTTTCGTCAAAAAATCGAAAAATATAAAAACTATTCAAAAATTTAGTTTTTTTCTTTTCGCCCTCGTAAGCTGGCAACACCACAACGTCAGAACGCTATATCTGATATTGTAAAAAAGCTGCACAAATTATCTTTCTCTGAGTGCAAACAGCAGAACTCTACTTAAAATAGCTTAAAAGATATTAGCGGTTGAATACCAATGTTTTAGGAATTATGACAAAAAAATGTTGATAATTAATGAAAAATCGTTTTGTGAAGTATACAAAGGCGGTTCTTCCAAGCCAATTGATATACAGCTGTCAACCTGATATTTCTAAAAACGCAGACGTCTGATCTACTGAAACCATATAAGAATAACCTACATTCATGGAGGTTTTAAGTCGTTTCGTCAAAAAATCGAAAAATATAAAAACTATTCAAAAATTTAGTTTTTTTCTTTTCGCCCTCGTAAGCTGGCAACACCACAACGTCAGAACGCTATATCTGATATTGTAAAAAAGCTGAACAAATTATCTTTCTCTGAGTGCAAACAGCAGAACTCTGTTACCAATGGTTGAATACCAATGTTTTAGGAATTATGACAAAAAAATGTTGATAATTAATGAAAAATCGTTTTGTGAAGTATACAAAGGCGGTTCTTCCAAGCCAATTAATATACAGCTGTCAACCTGATATTTCTAAAAACGCAGACGTCTGTTCTACTGCAACCATATAAGAATAACCTACATTCATGGAGGTTTTAAGTCGTTTCGTCAAAAAATCGAAAAATATAAAAACTATTCAAAAATTTAGTTTTTTTCTTTTCGCCCTCGTAAGCTGGCAACACCACAACGTCAGAACGCTATATCTGATATTGTGAAAAAGCTGCACAAATTATCTTTCTCTGAGTGCAAACAGCAGAACTCTGTTACCAATGGTTGAATACCAATGTTTTAGGAATTATGACAAAAAAATGTTGATAATTAATGAAAAATCGTTTTGTGAAGTATACAAAGGCGGTTCTTCCAAGCCAATTGATATACAGCTGTCAACCTGATATTTCTAAAAACGCAGACGTCTGTTCTACTGAAACCATATAAAAATAACCTACATTCATGGAGGTTTTAAGTCGTTTCGTCAAAAAATCGAAAAATATAAAAACTATTCAAAAATTTAGTTTTTTTCATATCGCCCTCGTAAGCTGGCAACACCACATTGTCAGAACGCTATATCTGATATTGTAAAAAAGCTGAACAAATTATCTTTCTCTGAGTGCAAACAGCAGAACTCTACCTAAAATAGCTTAAAAGATATTAGCGGTTCAATACCAATGTTTTAGGAATTATGACAAAAAAATGTTGATAATTAATTAAAAATCGTTTTGTGAAGTATACAAAGGCGGTTCTTCCAAGCCAATTGATAAACAGCTGTCAACCTGATATTTCTAAAAACGCAGACGTCTGTTCTACTGAAACCATATAAGAATAACCTACATTCATGGAGGTTTTAAGTCGTTTCGTCAAAAAATCGAAAAATATAAAAACTATTCAAAAATTTAGTTTTTTTCTTTTCGCCCTCGTAAGCTGGCAACACCACAACGTCAGAACGCTATATCTGATATTGTGAAAAAGCTGAACAAATTATCTTTCTCTGAGTGCAAACAGCAGAACTCTGTTACCAATGGTTGAATACCAATGTTTTAGGAATTATGACAAAAAAATGTTGATAATTAATGAAAAATCGTTTTGTGAAGTATACAAAGGCGGTTCTTCCAAGCCAACTAATATACAGCTGTCAACCTGATATTTCTAAAAACGCAGACGTCTGTTCTACTGCAACCATATAAGAATAACCTACATTCATGGAGGTTTTAAGTCGTTTCGTCAAAAAATCGAAAAATATAAAAACTATTCAAAAATTTAGTTTTTTTCTTTTCGCCCTCGTAAGCTGGCAACACCACAACGTCAGAACGCTATATCTGATATTGTGAAAAAGCTGCACAAATTATCTTTCTCTGAGTGCAAACAGCAGAACTCTGTTACCAATGGTTGAATACCAATGTTTTAGGAATTATGACAAAAAAATGTTGATAATTAATGAAAAATCGTTTTGTGAAGTATACAAAGGCGGTTCTTCCAAGCCAATTAATATACAGCTGTCAACCTGATATTTCTAAAAACGCAGACGTCTGTTCTACTGCAACCATATAAGAATAACCTACATTCATGGAGGTTTTAAGTCGTTTCGTCAAAAAATCCAAAAATATAAAAACTATTCAAAAATTTAGTTTTTTTCTTTTCGCCCTCGTAAGCTGGCAACACCACAACGTCAGAACGCTATATCTGATATTGTGAAAAAGCTGCACAAATTATCTTTCTCTGAGTGCAAACAGCAGAACTCTAACTAAAATAGCTTAAAAGATATTAGCGGTTCAATACCAATGTTTTTCGAGTTATGACAACAAAATGTTGATAATTAATGAAAAATCGTTTTGTGAAGTATACAAAGGCGGTTCTTCCGAGCCAATTAATATACAGCTGTCAACCTGATATTTCTAAAAACGCAGACGTCTGATCTATTGAAACCATATAAGAATAACCTACATTCATGGAGGTTTTAAGTCGTTTCGTCAAAAAATCGAAAAATATAAAAACTATTCAAAAATTTAGTTTTTTTCTTTTCACCCTCGTAAACTGGCAACACCACATTGTCAGAACGCTATATCTGATATTGTAAAAAAGCTGAACAAATTATCTTTCTCTGAGTGCAAACAGCAGAACTCTACCTAAAATAGCTTAAAAGATATTAGCGGTTCAATACCAATGTTTTAGGAATTATGACAAAAAAATGTTGATAATTAATTAAAAATCGTTTTGTGAAGTATACAAAGGCGGTTCTTCCAAGCCAATTGATAAACAGCTGTCAACCTGATATTTCTAAAAACGCAGACGTCTGTTCTACTGAAACCATATAAGAATAACCTACATTCATGGAGGTTTTAAGTCGTTTCGTCAAAAAATCGAAAAATATAAAAACTATTCAAAAATTTAGTTTTTTTCTTTTCGCCCTCGTAAGCTGGCAACACCACAACGTCAGAACGCTATATCTGATATTGTAAAAAAGCTGCACAAATTATCTTTCTCTGAGTGCAAACAGCAGAACTCTACTTAAAATAGCTTAAAAGATATTAGCGGTTCAATACCAATGTTTTTCGAGTTATGACAACAAAATGTTGATAATTAATGAAAAATCGTTTTGTGAAGTATACAAAGGCGGTTCTTCCGAGCCAATTAATATACAGCTGTCAACCTGATATTTCTAAAAACGCAGACGTCTGATCTATTGAAACCATATAAGAATAACCTACATTCATGGAGGTTTTAAGTCGTTTCGTCAAAAAATCGAAAAATATAAAAACTATTCAAAAATTTAGTTTTTTTCTTTTCACCCTCGTAAACTGGCAACACCACATTGTCAGAACGCTATATCTGATATTGTAAAAAAGCTGAACAAATTATCTTTCTCTGAGTGCAAACAGCAGAACTCTACCTAAAATAGCTTAAAAGATATTAGCGGTTCAATACCAATGTTTTAGGAATTATGACAAAAAAATGTTGATAATTAATTAAAAATCGTTTTGTGAAGTATACAAAGGCGGTTCTTCCAAGCCAATTGATAAACAGCTGTCAACCTGATATTTCTAAAAACGCAGACGTCTGTTCTACTGAAACCATATAAGAATAACCTACATTCATGGAGGTTTTAAGTCGTTTCGTCAAAAAATCGAAAAATATAAAAACTATTCAAAAATTTAGTTTTTTTCTTTTCGCCCTCGTAAGCTGGCAACACCACAACGTCAGAACGCTATATCTGATATTGTAAAAAAGCTGCACAAATTATCTTTCTCTGAGTGCAAACAGCAGAACTCTACTTAAAATAGCTTAAAAGATATTAGCGGTTGAATACCAATGTTTTAGGAATTATGACAAAAAAATGTTGATAATTAATGAAAAATCGTTTTGTGAAGTATACAAAGGCGGTTCTTCCAAGCCAATTGATATACAGCTGTCAACCTGATATTTCTAAAAACGCAGACGTCTGATCTACTGAAACCATATAAGAATAACCTACATTCATGGAGGTTTTAAGTCGTTTCGTCAAAAAATCGAAAAATATAAAAACTATTCAAAAATTTAGTTTTTTTCTTTTCGCCCTCGTAAGCTGGCAACACCACAACGTCAGAACGCTATATCTGATATTGTAAAAAAGCTGAACAAATTATCTTTCTCTGAGTGCAAACAGCAGAACTCTGTTACCAATGGTTGAATACCAATGTTTTAGGAATTATGACAAAAAAATGTTGATAATTAATGAAAAATCGTTTTGTGAAGTATACAAAGGCGGTTCTTCCAAGCCAATTGATATACAGCTGTCAACCTGATATTTCTAAAAACGCAGACGTCTGTTCTACTGAAACCATATAAAAATAACCTACATTCATGGAGGTTTTAAGTCGTTTCGTCAAAAAATCGAAAAATATAAAAACTATTCAAAAATTTAGTTTTTTTCATATCGCCCTCGTAAGCTGGCAACACCACATTGTCAGAACGCTATATCTGATATTGTAAAAAAGCTGAACAAATTATCTTTCTCTGAGTGCAAACAGCAGAACTCTACCTAAAATAGCTTAAAAGATATTAGCGGTTCAATACCAATGTTTTAGGAATTATGACAAAAAAATGTTGATAATTAATTAAAAATCGTTTTGTGAAGTATACAAAGGCGGTTCTTCCAAGCCAATTGATAAACAGCTGTCAACCTGATATTTCTAAAAACGCAGACGTCTGTTCTACTGAAACCATATAAGAATAACCTACATTCATGGAGGTTTTAAGTCGTTTCGTCAAAAAATCGAAAAATATAAAAACTATTCAAAAATTTAGTTTTTTTCTTTTCGCCCTCGTAAGCTGGCAACACCACAACGTCAGAACGCTATATCTGATATTGTGAAAAAGCTGAACAAATTATCTTTCTCTGAGTGCAAACAGCAGAACTCTGTTACCAATGGTTGAATACCAATGTTTTAGGAATTATGACAAAAAAATGTTGATAATTAATGAAAAATCGTTTTGTGAAGTATACAAAGGCGGTTCTTCCAAGCCAACTAATATACAGCTGTCAACCTGATATTTCTAAAAACGCAGACGTCTGTTCTACTGCAACCATATAAGAATAACCTACATTCATGGAGGTTTTAAGTCGTTTCGTCAAAAAATCGAAAAATATAAAAACTATTCAAAAATTTAGTTTTTTTCTTTTCGCCCTCGTAAGCTGGCAACACCACAACGTCAGAACGCTATATCTGATATTGTAAAAAAGCTGAACAAATTATCTTTCTCTGAGTGCAAACAGCAGAACTCTACCTAAAATAGCTTAAAAGATATTAGCGGTTCAATACCAATGTTTTAGGAATTATGACAAAAAAATGTTGATAATTAATTAAAAATCGTTTTGTGAAGTATACAAAGGCGGTTCTTCCAAGCCAATTGATAAACAGCTGTCAACCTGATATTTCTAAAAACGCAGACGTCTGTTCTACTGAAACCATATAAGAATAACCTACATTCATGGAGGTTTTAAGTCGTTTCGTCAAAAAATCGAAAAATATAAAAACTATTCAAAAATTTAGTTTTTTTCTTTTCGCCCTCGTAAGCTGGCAACACCACAACGTCAGAACGCTATATCTGATATTGTAAAAAAGCTGCACAAATTATCTTTCTCTGAGTGCAAACAGCAGAACTCTACTTAAAATAGCTTAAAAGATATTAGCGGTTGAATACCAATGTTTTAGGAATTATGACAAAAAAATGTTGATAATTAATTAAAAATCGTTTTGTGAAGTATACAAAGGCGGTTCTTCCAAGCCAATTGATAAACAGCTGTCAACCTGATATTTCTAAAAACAGAGACGTCTGTTCTACTGAAACCATATAAGAATAACCTACATTCATGGAGGTTTTAAGTCGTTTCGTCAAAAAATCGAAAAATATAAAAACTATTCAAAAATTTAGTTTTTTTCTTTTCGCCCTCGTAAGCTGGCAACACCACAACGTCAGAACGCTATATCTGATATTGTGAAAAAGCTGAACAAATTATCTTTCTCTGAGTGCAAACAGCAGAACTCTGTTACCAATGGTTGAATACCAATGTTTTAGGAATTATGACAAAAAAATGTTGATAATTAATGAAAAATCGTTTTGTGAAGTATACAAAGGCGGTTCTTCCAAGCCAACTAATATACAGCTGTCAACCTGATATTTCTAAAAACGCAGACGTCTGTTCTACTGCAACCATATAAGAATAACCTACATTCATGGAGGTTTTAAGTCGTTTCGTCAAAAAATCGAAAAATATAAAAACTATTCAAAAATTTAGTTTTTTTCTTTTCGCCCTCGTAAGCTGGCAACACCACAACGTCAGAACGCTATATCTGATATTGTAAAAAAGCTGCACAAATTATCTTTCTCTGAGTGCAAACAGCAGAACTCTACTTAAAATAGCTTAAAAGATATTAGCGGTTCAATACCAATGTTTTTCGAGTTATGACAACAAAATGTTGATAATTAATGAAAAATCGTTTTGTGAAGTATACAAAGGCGGTTCTTCCGAGCCAATTAATATACAGCTGTCAACCTGATATTTCTAAAAACGCAGACGTCTGATCTATTGAAACCATATAAGAATAACCTACATTCATGGAGGTTTTAAGTCGTTTCGTCAAAAAATCGAAAAATATAAAAACTATTCAAAAATTTAGTTTTTTTCTTTTCACCCTCGTAAACTGGCAACACCACATTGTCAGAACGCTATATCTGATATTGTAAAAAAGCTGAACAAATTATCTTTCTCTGAGTGCAAACAGCAGAACTCTACCTAAAATAGCTTAAAAGATATTAGCGGTTCAATACCAATGTTTTAGGAATTATGACAAAAAAATGTTGATAATTAATTAAAAATCGTTTTGTGAAGTATACAAAGGCGGTTCTTCCAAGCCAATTGATAAACAGCTGTCAACCTGATATTTCTAAAAACGCAGACGTCTGTTCTACTGAAACCATATAAGAATAACCTACATTCATGGAGGTTTTAAGTCGTTTCGTCAAAAAATCGAAAAATATAAAAACTATTCAAAAATTTAGTTTTTTTCTTTTCGCCCTTCGTAAGCTGGCAACACCACAACGTCAGAACGCTATATCTGATATTGTAAAAAAGCTGCACAAATTATCTTTCTCTGAGTGCAAACAGCAGAACTCTACTTAAAATAGCTTAAAAGATATTAGCGGTTGAATACCAATGTTTTAGGAATTATGACAAAAAAATGTTGATAATTAATGAAAAATCGTTTTGTGAAGTATACAAAGGCGGTTCTTCCAAGCCAATTGATATACAGCTGTCAACCTGATATTTCTAAAAACGCAGACGTCTGATCTACTGAAACCATATAAGAATAACCTACATTCATGGAGGTTTTAAGTCGTTTCGTCAAAAAATCGAAAAATATAAAAACTATTCAAAAATTTAGTTTTTTTTCTTTTCGCCCTCGTAAGCTGGCAACACCACAACGTCAGAACGCTATATCTGATATTGTAAAAAAGCTGAACAAATTATCTTTCTCTGAGTGCAAACAGCAGAACTCTGTTACCAATGGTTGAATACCAATGTTTTAGGAATTATGACAAAAAAATGTTGATAATTAATGAAAAATCGTTTTGTGAAGTATACAAAGGCGGTTCTTCCAAGCCAATTAATATACAGCTGTCAACCTGATATTTCTAAAAACGCAGACGTCTGTTCTACTGCAACCATATAAGAATAACCTACATTCATGGAGGTTTTAAGTCGTTTCGTCAAAAAATCGAAAAATATAAAAACTATTCAAAAATTTAGTTTTTTTCTTTTCGCCCTCGTAAGCTGGCAACACCACAACGTCAGAACGCTATATCTGATATTGTGAAAAAGCTGCACAAATTATCTTTCTCTGAGTGCAAACAGCAGAACTCTGTTACCAATGGTTGAATACCAATGTTTTAGGAATTATGACAAAAAAATGTTGATAATTAATGAAAAATCGTTTTGTGAAGTATACAAAGGCGGTTCTTCCAAGCCAATTGATATACAGCTGTCAACCTGATATTTCTAAAAACGCAGACGTCTGTTCTACTGAAACCATATAAAAATAACCTACATTCATGGAGGTTTTAAGTCGTTTCGTCAAAAAATCGAAAAATATAAAAACTATTCAAAAATTTAGTTTTTTTCATATCGCCCTCGTAAGCTGGCAACACCACATTGTCAGAACGCTATATCTGATATTGTAAAAAAGCTGAACAAATTATCTTTCTCTGAGTGCAAACAGCAGAACTCTACCTAAAATAGCTTAAAAGATATTAGCGGTTCAATACCAATGTTTTAGGAATTATGACAAAAAAATGTTGATAATTAATTAAAAATCGTTTTGTGAAGTATACAAAGGCGGTTCTTCCAAGCCAATTGATAAACAGCTGTCAACCTGATATTTCTAAAAAACGCAGACGTCTGTTCTACTGAAACCATATAAGAATAACCTACATTCATGGAGGTTTTAAGTCGTTTCGTCAAAAAATCGAAAAATATAAAAACTATTCAAAAATTTAGTTTTTTTCTTTTCGCCCTCGTAAGCTGGCAACACCACAACGTCAGAACGCTATATCTGATATTGTGAAAAAGCTGAACAAATTATCTTTCTCTGAGTGCAAACAGCAGAACTCTGTTACCAATGGTTGAATACCAATGTTTTAGGAATTATGACAAAAAAATGTTGATAATTAATGAAAAATCGTTTTGTGAAGTATACAAAGGCGGTTCTTCCAAGCCAACTAATATACAGCTGTCAACCTGATATTTCTAAAAACGCAGACGTCTGTTCTACTGCAACCATATAAGAATAACCTACATTCATGGAGGTTTTAAGTCGTTTCGTCAAAAAATCGAAAAATATAAAAACTATTCAAAAATTTAGTTTTTTTCTTTTCGGCCCTCGTAAGCTGGCAACACCACAACGTCAGAACGCTATATCTGATATTGTGAAAAAGCTGCACAAATTATCTTTCTCTGAGTGCAAACAGCAGAACTCTGTTACCAATGGTTGAATACCAATGTTTTAGGAATTATGACAAAAAAATGTTGATAATTAATGAAAAATCGTTTTGTGAAGTATACAAAGGCGGTTCTTCCAAGCCAATTAATATACAGCTGTCAACCTGATATTTCTAAAAACGCAGACGTCTGTTCTACTGCAACCATATAAGAATAACCTACATTCATGGAGGTTTTAAGTCGTTTCGTCAAAAAATCCAAAAATATAAAAACTATTCAAAAATTTAGTTTTTTTCTTTTCGCCCTCGTAAGCTGGCAACACCACAACGTCAGAACGCTATATCTGATATTGTGAAAAAGCTGCACAAATTATCTTTCTCTGAGTGCAAACAGCAGAACTCTGTTACCAATGGTTGAATACCAATGTTTTAGGAATTATGACAAAAAAATGTTGATAATTAATTAAAAATCGTTTTGTGAAGTATACAAAGGCGGTTCTTCCAAGCCAATTGATAAACAGCTGTCAACCTGATATTTCTAAAAACGCAGACGTCTGTTCTACTGAAACCATATAAGAATAACCTACATTCATGGAGGTTTTAAGTCGTTTCGTCAAAAAATCGAAAAATATAAAAACTATTCAAAAATTTAGTTTTTTTCTTTTCGCCCTCGTAAGCTGGCAACACCACAACGTCAGAACGCTATATCTGATATTGTGAAAAAGCTGCACAAATTATATTTCTCTGAGTGCAAACAGCAGAACTCTGTTACCAATGGTTGAATACCAATGTTTTAGGAATTATGACAAAAAAATGTTGATAATTAATGAAAAATCGTTTTGTGAAGTATACAAAGGCGGTTCTTCCAAGCCAATTGATATACAGCTGTCAACCTGATATTTCTAAAAACGCAGACGTCTGTTCTACTGAAACCATATAAGAATAACCTACATTCATGGAGGTTTTAAGTCGTTTCGTCAAAAAATCGAAAAATATAAAAACTATTCAAAAATTTAGTTTTTTTCTTATCGCCCTCGTAAGCTGGCAACACCACATTGTCAGAACGCTATATCTGATATTGTAAAAAAGCTGAACATATTATCTTTCTCTGAGTGCAAACAGCAGAACTCTACCTAAAATAGCTTAAAAGATATTAGCGGTTCAATACCAATGTTTTAGGAATTATGACAAAAAAATGTTGATAATTAATGAAAAATCGTTTTGTGAAGTATACAAAGGCGGTTCTTCCAAGCCAATTGATTTACAGCTGTCAACCTGATATTTCTAAAAACGCAGACGTCTGTTCTACTGAAACCATATAAGAATAACCTACATTCATGGAGGTTTTAAGTCGTTTCGTCAAAAAATCGAAAAATATAAAAACTATTCAAAAATTTAGTTTTTTTCTTTTCACCCTCGTAAGGTGGCAACACCACAACGTCAGAACGCTATATCTGATATTGTAAAAAAGCTGCACAAATTATCTTTCTCTGAGTGCAAACAGCAGAACTCTGTTACCAATGGTTGAATACCAATGTTTTAGGAATTATGACAAAAAAATGTTGATAATTAATGAAAAATCGTTTTGTGAAGTATACAAAGGCGGTTCTTCCAAGCCAATTGATATACAGCTGTCAACCTGATATTTCTAAAAACGCAGACGTCTGTTCTACTGAAACCATATAAGAATAACCTACATTCATGGAGGTTTTAAGTCGTTTCGTCAAAAAATCGAAAAATATAAAAACTATTCAAAAATTTAGTTTTTTTCTTATCGCCCTCGTAAACTGGCAACACCACATTGTCAGAACGCTATATCTGATATTGTAAAAAAGCTGAACAAATTATCTTTCTCTGAGTGCAAACAGCAGAACTCTACCTAAAATAGCTTAAAAGATATTAGCGGTTCAATACCAATGTTTTAGGAATTATGACAAAAAAATGTTGATAATTAATTAAAAATCGTTTTGTGAAGTATACAAAGGCGGTTCTTCCAAGCCAATTGATAAACAGCTGTCAACCTGATATTTCTAAAAACGCAGACGTCTGTTCTACTGAAACCATATAAGAATAACCTACATTCATGGAGGTTTTAAGTCGTTTCGTCAAAAAATCGAAAAATATAAAAACTATTCAAAAATTTAGTTTTTTTCTTTTCGCCCTCGTAAGCTGGCAACACTACAACGTCAGAACGCTATATCTGATATTGTAAAAAAGCTGAACAAATTATCTTTCTCTGAGTGCAAACAGCAGAACTCTACCTAAAATAGCTTAAAAGATATTAGCGGTTCAATACCAATGTTTTAGGAATTATGACAAAAAAAATGTTGATAATTAATTAAAAATCGTTTTGTGAAGTATACAAAGGCGGTTCTTCCAAGCCAATTGATAAACAGCTGTCAACCTGATATTTCTAAAAACGCAGACGTCTGTTCTACTGAAACCATATAAGAATAACCTACATTCATGGAGGTTTTAAGTCGTTTCGTCAAAAAATCGAAAAATATAAAAACTATTCAAAAATTTAGTTTTTTTTCTTTTCGCCCTCGTAAGCTGGCAACACCACAACGTCAGAACGCTATATCTGATATTGTAAAAAAGCTGCACAAATTATCTTTCTCTGAGTGCAAACAGCAGAACTCTACTTAAAATAGCTTAAAAGATATTAGCGGTTGAATACCAATGTTTTAGGAATTATGACAAAAAAATGTTGATAATTAATGAAAAATCGTTTTGTGAAGTATACAAAGGCGGTTCTTCCAAGCCAATTGATATACAGCTGTCAACCTGATATTTCTAAAAACGCAGACGTCTGATCTACTGAAACCATATAAGAATAACCTACATTCATGGAGGTTTTAAGTCGTTTCGTCAAAAAATCGAAAAATATAAAAACTATTCAAAAATTTAGTTTTTTTCTTTTCGCCCTCGTAAGCTGGCAACACCACAACGTCAGAACGCTATATCTGATATTGTAAAAAAGCTGAACAAATTATCTTTCTCTGAGTGCAAACAGCAGAACTCTGTTACCAATGGTTGAATACCAATGTTTTAGGAATTATGACAAAAAAATGTTGATAATTAATGAAAAATCGTTTTGTGAAGTATACAAAGGCGGTTCTTCCAAGCCAATTAATATACAGCTGTCAACCTGATATTTCTAAAAACGCAGACGTCTGTTCTACTGCAACCATATAAGAATAACCTACATTCATGGAGGTTTTAAGTCGTTTCGTCAAAAAATCGAAAAATATAAAAACTATTCAAAAATTTAGTTTTTTTCTTTTCGCCCTCGTAAGCTGGCAACACCCAACGTCAGAACGCTATATCTGATATTGTGAAAAAGCTGCACAAATTATCTTTCTCTGAGTGCAAACAGCAGAACTCTGTTACCAATGGTTGAATACCAATGTTTTAGGAATTATGACAAAAAAATGTTGATAATTAATGAAAAATCGTTTTGTGAAGTATACAAAGGCGGTTCTTCCAAGCCAATTGATATACAGCTGTCAACCTGATATTTCTAAAAACGCAGACGTCTGTTCTACTGAAACCATATAAAAATAACCTACATTCATGGAGGTTTTAAGTCGTTTCGTCAAAAAATCGAAAAATATAAAAACTATTCAAAAATTTAGTTTTTTTCATATCGCCCTCGTAAGCTGGCAACACCACATTGTCAGAACGCTATATCTGATATTGTAAAAAAGCTGAACAAATTATCTTTCTCTGAGTGCAAACAGCAGAACTCTACCTAAAATAGCTTAAAAGATATTAGCGGTTCAATACCAATGTTTTAGGAATTATGACAAAAAAATGTTGATAATTAATTAAAAATCGTTTTGTGAAGTATACAAAGGCGGTTCTTCCAAGCCAATTGATAAACAGCTGTCAACCTGATATTTCTAAAAACGCAGACGTCTGTTCTACTGAAACCATATAAGAATAACCTACATTCATGGAGGTTTTAAGTCGTTTCGTCAAAAAATCGAAAAATATAAAAACTATTCAAAAATTTAGTTTTTTTCTTTTCGCCCTCGTAAGCTGGCAACACCACAACGTCAGAACGCTATATCTGATATTGTGAAAAAGCTGAACAAATTATCTTTCTCTGAGTGCAAACAGCAGAACTCTGTTACCAATGGTTGAATACCAATGTTTTAGGAATTATGACAAAAAAATGTTGATAATTAATGAAAAATCGTTTTGTGAAGTATACAAAGGCGGTTCTTCCAAGCCAATTAATATACAGCTGTCAACCTGATATTTCTAAAAACGCAGACGTCTGTTCTACTGCAACCATATAAGAATAACCTACATTCATGGAGGTTTTAAGTCGTTTCGTCAAAAAATCGAAAAATATAAAAACTATTCAAAAATTTAGTTTTTTTCTTTTCGCCCTCGTAAGCTGGCAACACCACAACGTCAGAACGCTATATCTGATATTGTGAAAAAGCTGCACAAATTATCTTTCTCTGAGTGCAAACAGCAGAACTCTGTTACCAATGGTTGAATACCAATGTTTTAGGAATTATGACAAAAAAATGTTGATAATTAATGAAAAATCGTTTTGTGAAGTATACAAAGGCGGTTCTTCCAAGCCAATTAATATACAGCTGTCAACCTGATATTTCTAAAAACGCAGACGTCTGTTCTACTGCAACCATATAAGAATAACCTACATTCATGGAGGTTTTAAGTCGTTTCGTCAAAAAATCCAAAAATATAAAAACTATTCAAAAATTTAGTTTTTTTCTTTTCGCCCTCGTAAGCTGGCAACACCACAACGTCAGAACGCTATATCTGATATTGTGAAAAAGCTGCACAAATTATATTTCTCTGAGTGCAAACAGCAGAACTCTGTTACCAATGGTTGAATACCAATGTTTTAGGAATTATGACAAAAAAATGTTGATAATTAATGAAAAATCGTTTTGTGAAGTATACAAAGGCGGTTCTTCCAAGCCAATTGATATACAGCTGTCAACCTGATATTTCTAAAAACGCAGACGTCTGTTCTACTGAAACCATATAAGAATAACCTACATTCATGGAGGTTTTAAGTCGTTTCGTCAAAAAATCGAAAAAATATAAAAACTATTCAAAAATTTAGTTTTTTTCTTATCGCCCTCGTAAGCTGGCAACACCACATTGTCAGAACGCTATATCTGATATTGTAAAAAAGCTGAACATATTATCTTTCTCTGAGTGCAAACAGCAGAACTCTACCTAAAATAGCTTAAAAGATATTAGCGGTTCAATACCAATGTTTTAGGAATTATGACAAAAAAATGTTGATAATTAATGAAAAATCGTTTTGTGAAGTATACAAAGGCGGTTCTTCCAAGCCAATTGATTTACAGCTGTCAACCTGATATTTCTAAAAACGCAGACGTCTGTTCTACTGAAACCATATAAGAATAACCTACATTCATGGAGGTTTTAAGTCGTTTCGTCAAAAAATTGAAAAATATAAAAACTATTCAAAAATTTAGTTTTTTTCTTTTCACCCTCGTAAGGTGGCAACACCACAACGTCAGAACGCTATATCTGATATTGTAAAAAAGCTGCACAAATTATCTTTCTCTGAGTGCAAACAGCAGAACTCTGTTACCAATGGTTGAATACCAATGTTTTAGGAATTATGACAAAAAAATGTTGATAATTAATGAAAAATCGTTTTGTGAAGTATACAAAGGCGGTTCTTCCAAGCCAATTGATATACAGCTGTCAACCTGATATTTCTAAAAACGCAGACGTCTGTTCTACTGAAACCATATAAGAATAACCTACATTCATGGAGGTTTTAAGTCGTTTCGTCAAAAAATCGAAAAATATAAAAACTATTCAAAAATTTAGTTTTTTTCTTATCGCCCTCGTAAACTGGCAACACCACATTGTCAGAACGCTTTATCTGATATTGTAAAAAAGCTGAACAAATTATCTTTCTCTGAGTGCAAACAGCAGAACTCTACCTAAAATAGCTTAAAAGATATTAGTGGTTCAATACCAATGTTTTAGGAATTATGACAAAAAAATGTTGATAATTAATTAAAAATCGTTTTGTGAAGTATACAAAGGCGGTTCTTCCAAGCCAATTGATAAACAGCTGTCAACCTGATATTTCTAAAAACGCAGACGTCTGTTCTACTGAAACCATATAAGAATAACCTACATTCATGGAGGTTTTAAGTCGTTTCGTCAAAAAATCGAAAAATATAAAAACTATTCAAAAATTTAGTTTTTTTCTTTTCGCCCTCGTAAGCTGGCAACACCACAACGTCAGAACGCTATATCTGATATTGTAAAAAAGCTGAACAAATTATCTTTCTCTGAGTGCAAACAGCAGAACTCTACCTAAAATAGCTTAAAAGATATTAGCGGTTCAATACCAATGTTTTAGGAATTATGACAAAAAAATGTTGATAATTAATTAAAAATCGTTTTGTGAAGTATACAAAGGCGGTTCTTCCAAGCCAATTGATAAACAGCTGTCAACCTGATATTTCTAAAAACGCAGACGTCTGTTCTACTGAAACCATATAAGAATAACCTACATTCATGGAGGTTTTAAGTCGTTTCGTCAAAAAATCGAAAAATATAAAAACTATTCAAAAATTTAGTTTTTTTCTTTTCGCCCTCGTAAGCTGGCAACACCACAACGTCAGAACGATATATCTGATATTGTAAAAAAGCTGCACAAATTATCTTTCTCTGAGTGCAAACAGCAGAACTCTACTTAAAATAGCTTAAAAGATATTAGCGGTTGAATACCAATGTTTTAGGAATTATGACAAAAAAATGTTGATAATTAATGAAAAATCGTTTTGTGAAGTATACAAAGGCGGTTCTTCCAAGCCAATTGATATACAGCTGTCAACCTGATATTTCTAAAAACGCAGACGTCTGATCTACTGAAACCATATAAGAATAACCTACATTCATGGAGGTTTTAAGTCGTTTCGTCAAAAAATCGAAAAATATAAAAACTATTCAAAAATTTAGTTTTTTTTCTTTTCACCCTCGTAAACTGGCAACACCACAACGTCAGAACGCTATATCTGATATTATAAAAAAGTTGAACAAATTATCTTTCTCTGAGTGCAAACAGCAGAACTCTAACTAAAATAGCTTAAAAGATATTAGCGGTTCAATACCAATGTTTTTCGAGTTATGACAACAAAATGTTGATAATTAATGAAAAATCGTTTTGTGAAGTATACAAAGGCGGTTCTTCCGAGCCAATTAATATACAGCTGTCAACCTGATATTTCTAAAAACGCAGACGTCTGATCTATTGAAACCATATAAGAATAACCTACATTCATGGAGGTTTTAAGTCGTTTCGTCAAAAAATCGAAAAATATAAAAACTATTCAAAAATTTAGTTTTTTTCTTTTCACCCTCGTAAACTGGCAACACCACATTGTCAGAACGCTATATCTGATATTGTAAAAAAGCTGAACAAATTATCTTTCTCTGAGTGCAAACAGCAGAACTCTACCTAAAATAGCTTAAAAGATATTAGCGGTTCAATACCAATGTTTTAGGAATTATGACAAAAAAATGTTGATAATTAATTAAAAATCGTTTTGTGAAGTATACAAAGGCGGTTCTTCCAAGCCAATTGATAAACAGCTGTCAACCTGATATTTCTAAAAACGCAGACGTCTGTTCTACTGAAACCATATAAGAATAACCTACATTCATGGAGGTTTTAAGTCGTTTCGTCAAAAAATCGAAAAATATAAAAACTATTCAAAAATTTAGTTTTTTTCTTTTCGCCCTCGTAAGCTGGCAACACCACAACGTCAGAACGCTATATCTGATATTGTAAAAAAGCTGCACAAATTATCTTTCTCTGAGTGCAAACAGCAGAACTCTACTTAAAATAGCTTAAAAGATATTAGCGGTTCAATACCAATGTTTTTCGAGTTATGACAACAAAATGTTGATAATTAATGAAAAATCGTTTTGTGAAGTATACAAAGGCGGTTCTTCCGAGCCAATTAATATACAGCTGTCAACCTGATATTTCTAAAAACGCAGACGTCTGATCTATTGAAACCATATAAGAATAACCTACATTCATGGAGGTTTTAAGTCGTTTCGTCAAAAAATCGAAAAATATAAAAACTATTCAAAAATTTAGTTTTTTTCTTTTCACCCTCGTAAACTGGCAACACCACATTGTCAGAACGCTATATCTGATATTGTAAAAAAGCTGAACAAATTATCTTTCTCTGAGTGCAAACAGCAGAACTCTACCTAAAATAGCTTAAAAGATATTAGCGGTTCAATACCAATGTTTTAGGAATTATGACAAAAAAATGTTGATAATTAATTAAAAATCGTTTTGTGAAGTATACAAAGGCGGTTCTTCCAAGCCAATTGATAAACAGCTGTCAACCTGATATTTCTAAAAACGCAGACGTCTGTTCTACTGAAACCATATAAGAATAACCTACATTCATGGAGGTTTTAAGTCGTTTCGTCAAAAAATCGAAAAATATAAAAACTATTCAAAAATTTAGTTTTTTTCTTTTCGCCCTCGTAAGCTGGCAACACCACAACGTCAGAACGCTATATCTGATATTGTAAAAAGCTGCACAAATTATCTTTCTCTGAGTGCAAACAGCAGAACTCTACTTAAAATAGCTTAAAAGATATTAGCGGTTGAATACCAATGTTTTAGGAATTATGACAAAAAAATGTTGATAATTAATGAAAAATCGTTTTGTGAAGTATACAAAGGCGGTTCTTCCAAGCCAATTGATATACAGCTGTCAACCTGATATTTCTAAAAACGCAGACGTCTGATCTACTGAAACCATATAAGAATAACCTACATTCATGGAGGTTTTAAGTCGTTTCGTCAAAAAATCGAAAAATATAAAAACTATTCAAAAATTTAGTTTTTTTCTTTTCGCCCTCGTAAGCTGGCAACACCACAACGTCAGAACGCTATATCTGATATTGTAAAAAAGCTGAACAAATTATCTTTCTCTGAGTGCAAACAGCAGAACTCTGTTACCAATGGTTGAATACCAATGTTTTAGGAATTATGACAAAAAAATGTTGATAATTAATGAAAAATCGTTTAGTGAAGTATACAAAGGCGGTTCTTCCAAGCCAATTAATATACAGCTGTCAACCTGATATTTCTAAAAACGCAGACGTCTGTTCTACTGCAACCATATAAGAATAACCTACATTCATGGAGGTTTTAAGTCGTTTCGTCAAAAAATCGAAAAATATAAAAACTATTCAAAAATTTAGTTTTTTTCTTTTCGCCCTCGTAAGCTGGCAACACCACAACGTCAGAACGCTATATCTGATATTGTGAAAAAGCTGCACAAATTATCTTTCTCTGAGTGCAAACAGCAGAACTCTGTTACCAATGGTTGAATACCAATGTTTTAGGAATTATGACAAAAAAATGTTGATAATTAATGAAAAATCGTTTTGTGAAGTATACAAAGGCGGTTCTTCCAAGCCAATTGATATACAGCTGTCAACCTGATATTTCTAAAAACGCAGACGTCTGTTCTACTGAAACCATATAAGAATAACCTACATTCATGGAGGTTTTAAGTCGTTTCGTCAAAAAATCGAAAAATATAAAAACTATTCAAAAATTTAGTTTTTTTCATATCGCCCTCGTAAGCTGGCAACACCACATTGTCAGAACGCTATATCTGATATTGTAAAAAAGCTGAACAAATTATCTTTCTCTGAGTGCAAACAGCAGAACTCTGTTACCAATGGTTGAATACCAATGTTTTAGGAATTATGACAAAAAAATGTTGATAATTAATTAAAAATCGTTTTGTGAAGTATACAAAGGCGGTTCTTCCAAGCCAATTGATAAACAGCTGTCAACCTGATATTTCTAAAAACGCAGACGTCTGTTCTACTGAAACCATATAAGAATAACCTACATTCATGGAGGTTTTAAGTCGTTTCGTCAAAAAATCGAAAAATATAAAAACTATTCAAAAATTTAGTTTTTTTCTTATCGCCCTCGTAAGCTGGCAACACCACATTGTCAGAACGCTATATCTGATATTGTAAAAAAGCTGAACAAATTATCTTTCTCTGAGTGCAAACAGCAGAACTCTACCTAAAATAGCTTAAAAGATATTAGCGGTTCAATACCAATGTTTTAGGAATTATGACAAAAAAATGTTGATAATTAATTAAAAATCGTTTTGTGAAGTATACAAAGGCGGTTCTTCCAAGCCAATTAATATACAGCTGTCAACCTGATATTTCTAAAAACGCAGACGTCTGTTCTACTGCAACCATATAAGAATAACCTACATTCATGGAGGTTTTAAGTCGTTTCGTCAAAAAATCGAAAAATATAAAAACTATTCAAAAATTTAGTTTTTTTCTTTTCGCCCTCGTAAGCTGGCAACACCACAACGTCAGAACGCTATATCTGATATTGTGAAAAAGCTGCACAAATTATCTTTCTCTGAGTGCAAACAGCAGAACTCTGTTACCAATGGTTGAATACCAATGTTTTAGGAATTATGACAAAAAAATGTTGATAATTAATGAAAAATCGTTTTGTGAAGTATACAAAGGCGGTTCTTCCAAGCCAATTGATATACAGCTGTCAACCTGATATTTCTAAAAACGCAGACGTCTGTTCTACTGAAACCATATAAGAATAACCTACATTCATGGAGGTTTTAAGTCGTTTCGTCAAAAAATCGAAAAATATAAAAACTATTCAAAAATTTAGTTTTTTTCATATCGCCCTCGTAAGCTGGCAACACCACATTGTCAGAACGCTATATCTGATATTGTAAAAAAGCTGAACAAATTATCTTTCTCTGAGTGCAAACAGCAGAACTCTACTTAAAATAGCTTAAAAGATATTAGCGGTTCAATACCAATGTTTTAGGAATTATGACAAAAAAATGTTGATAATTAATTAAAAATCGTTTTGTGAAGTATACAAAGGCGGTTCTTCCAAGCCAATTGATAAACAGCTGTCAACCTGATATTTCTAAAAACGCAGACGTCTGTTCTACTGAAACCATATAAGAATAACCTACATTCATGGAGGTTTTAAGTCGTTTCGTCAAAAAATCGAAAAATATAAAAACTATTCAAAAATTTAGTTTTTTTCTTTTCGCCCTCGTAAGCTGGCAACACCACAACGTCAGAACGCTATATCTGATATTGTGAAAAAGCTGAACAAATTATCTTTCTCTGAGTGCAAACAGCAGAACTCTGTTACCAATGGTTGAATACCAATGTTTTAGGAATTATGACAAAAAAATGTTGATAATTAATGAAAAATCGTTTTGTGAAATATACAAAGGCGGTTCTTCCAAGCCAATTGATATACAGCTGTCAACCTGATATTTCTAAAAACGCAGACGTCTGTTCTACTGAAACCATATAAGAATAACCTACATTCATGGAGGTTTTAAGTCGTTTCGTCAAAAAATCGAAAAATATAAAAACTATTCAAAAATTTAGTTTTTTTCTTATCGCCCTCGTAAGCTGGCACCACCACATTGTCAGAACGCTATATCTGATATTGTAAAAAAGCTGAACAAATTATCTTTCTCTGAGTGCAAACAGCAGAACTCTACCTAAAATAGCTTAAAAGATATTAGCGGTTCAATACCAATGTTTTAGGAATTATGACAAAAAAATGTTGATAATTAATTAAAAATCGTTTTGTGAAGTATACAAAGGCGGTTCTTCCAAGCCAATTGATAAACAGCTGTCAACCTGATATTTCTAAAAACGCAGACGTCTGTTCTACTGAAACCATATAAGAATAACCTACATTCATGGAGGTTTTAAGTCGTTTCGTCAAAAAATCGAAAAATATAAAAACTATTCAAAAATTTAGTTTTTTTCTTTTCGCCCTCGTAAGCTGGCAACACCACAACGTCAGAACGCTATATCTGATATTGTAAAAAAGCTGCACAAATTATCTTTCTCTGAGTGCAAACAGCAGAACTCTGTTACCAATGGTTGAATACCAATGTTTTAGGAATTATGACAAAAAAATGTTGATAATTAATGAAAAATCGTTTTGTGAAGTATACAAAGGTGGTTCTTCCAAGCCAATTAATATACAGCTGTCAACCTGATATTTCTAAAAACGCAGACGTCTGTTCTACTGCAACCATATAAGAATAACCTACATTCATGGAGGTTTTAAGTCGTTTCGTCAAAAAATCGAAAAATATAAAAACTATTCAAAAATTTAGTTTTTTTCTTTTCGCCCTCGTAAGCTGGCAACACCACAACGTCAGAACGCTATATCTGATATTGTGAAAAAGCTGCACAAATTATCTTTCTCTGAGTGCAAACAGCAGAACTCTGTTACCAATGGTTGAATACCAATGTTTTAGGAATTATGACAAAAAAATGTTGATAATTTATTAAAAATCGTTTTGTGAAGTATACAAAGGCGGTTCTTCCAAGCCAATTGATAAACAGCTGTCAACCTGATATTTCTAAAAACGCAGACGTCTGTTCTACTGAAACCATATAAGAATAACCTACATTCATGGAGGTTTTAAGTCGTTTCGTCAAAAAATCGAAAAATATAAAAACTATTCAAAAATTTAGTTTTTTTCTTTTCGCCCTCGTAAGCTGGCAACACCACAACGTCAGAACGCTATATCTGATATTGTGAAAAAGCTGCACAAATTATCTTTCTCTGAGTGCAAACAGCAGAACTCTGTTACCAATGGTTGAATACCAATGTTTTAGGAATTATGACAAAAAAATGTTGATAATTAATGAAAAATCGTTTTGTGAAGTATACAAAGGCGGTTCTTCCAAGCCAATTGATATACAGCTGTCAACCTGATATTTCTAAAAACGCAGACGTCTGTTCAACTGAAACCATATAAGAATAACCTACATTCATGGAGGTTTTAAGTCGTTTCGTCAAAAAATCGAAAAATATAAAAACTATTCAAAAATTTAGTTTTTTTCTTTTCACCCTCGTAAACTGGCAACACCACAACGTCAGAACGCTATATCTGATATTCTAAAAAAGCTGCACAAATTATCTTTCTCTGAGTGCAAACAGCAGAACTCTACTTAAAATAGCTTAAAAGATATTAGCGGTTGAATACCAATGTTTTAGGAATTATGACAAAAAAATGTTGATAATTAATGAAAAATCGTTTTGTGAAGTATACAAAGGCGGTTCTTCCAAGCCAATTGATATACAGCTGTCAACCTAATATATTTAAAAAAACGCAGACGTCTGATCTACTGAAACCATATAAGAATAACCTACATTCATGGAGGTTTTAAGTCGTTTCGTCAAAAAATCGAAAAATATAAAAACTATTCAAAAATTTAGTTTTTTTCTTTTCACCCTCGTAAACTGGCAACACCACAACGTCAGAACGCTATATCTGATATTGTAAAAAAGTTGAACAAATTATCTTTCTCTGAGTGCAAACAGCAGAACTCTAACTAAAATAGCTTAAAAGATATTAGCGGTTCAATACCAATGTTTTTCGAGTTATGACAACAAAATGTTGATAATTAATGAAAAATCGTTTTGTGAAGTATACAAAGGCGGTTCTTCCGAGCCAATTAATATACAGCTGTCAACCTGATATTTCTAAAAACGCAGACGTCTGTTCTACTGAAACCATATAAGAATAACCTACATTCATGGAGGTTTTAAGTCGTTTCGTCCAAAAATCGAAAAATATAAAAACTATTCAAAAATTTAGTTTTTTTCTTTTCGCCCTCGTAAGCTGGCAACACCACAACGTCAGAACGCTATATCTGATATTGTAAAAAAGCTGCACAAATTATCATTCTCTGAGTGCAAAGAGCAGAACTCTGTTACCAATGGTTGAATACCAATGTTTTAGGAATTATGACAAAAAAATGTTGATAATTAATGAAAAATCGTTTTGTGAAGTATACAAAGGCGGTTCTTCCAAGCCAATTAATATACAGCTGTCAACCTGATATTTCTAAAAACGCAGACGTCTGTTCTACTGAAACCATATAAGAATAACCTACATTCATGGAGGTTTTAAGTCGTTTCGTCCAAAAATCGAAAAATATAAAAACTATTCAAAAATTTAGTTTTTTTCTTTTCGCCCTCGTAAGCTGGCAACACCACAACGTCAGAACGCTATATCTGATATTGTAAAAAAGCTGCACAAATTATCTTTCTCTGAGTGCAAACAGCAGAACTCTGTTACCAATGGTTGAATACCAATGTTTTAGGAATTATGACAAAAAAATGTTGATAATTAATGAAAAATCGTTTTGTGAAGTATACAAAGGCGGTTCTTCCAAGCCAATTAATATACAGCTGTCAACCTGATATTTCTAAAAACGCAGACGTCTGTTCTACTGCAACCATATAAGAATAACCTACATTCATGGAGGTTTTAAGTCGTTTCGTCAAAAAATCGAAAAATATAAAAACTATTCAAAAATTTAGTTTTTTTCTTTTCGCCCTCGTAAGCTGGCAACACCACAACGTCAGAACGCTATATCTGATTTTGTGAAAAAGCTGCACAAATTATCTTTCTCTGAGTGCAAACAGCAGAACTCTGTTACCAATGGTTGAATACCAATGTTTTAGGAATTATGACAAAAAAATGTTGATAATTAATGAAAAATCGTTTTGTGAAGTATACAAAGGCGGTTCTTCCAAGCCAATTGATATACAGCTGTCAACCTGATATTTCTAAAAACGCAGACGTCTGTTCTACTGAAACCATATAAGAATAACCTACATTCATGGAGGTTTTAAGTCGTTTCGTCAAAAAATCGAAAAATATAAAAACTATTCAAAAATTTAGTTTTTTTCTTATCGCCCTCGTAAGCTGGCAACACCACATTGTCAGAACGCTATATCTGATATTGTAAAAAAGCTGAACAAATTATCTTTCTCTGAGTGCAAACAGCAGAACTCTACCTAAAATAGCTTAAAAGATATTAGCGGTTCAATACCAATGTTTTAGGAATTATGACAAAAAAATGTTGATAATTAATGAAAAATCGTTTTGTGAAGTATACAAAGGCGGTTCTTCCAAGCCAATTGATATACAGCTGTCAACCTGATATTTCTAAAAACGCAGACGTCTGTTCTACTGAAACCATATAAGAATAACCTACATTCATGGAGGTTTTAAGTCGTTTCGTCAAAAAATCGAAAAATATAAAAACTATTCAAAAATTTAGTTTTTTTCTTGTCGCCCTCGTAAGCTGGCAACACCACAACGTCAGAACGCTATATCTGATATTGTAAAAAAGCTGAACAAATTATCTTTCTCTGAGTGCAAACAGCAGAACTCTACCTAAAATAGCTTAAAAGATATTAGCGGTTCAATACCAATGTTTTAGGAATTATGACAAAAAAATGTTGATAATTAATTAAAAATCGTTTTGTGAAGTATACAAAGGCGGTTCTTCCAAGCCAATTGATAAACAGCTGTCAACCTGATATTTCTAAAAAGGCAAACGTCTGTTCTACTGAAACCATATAAGAATAACCTACATTCATGGAGGTTTTAAGTGGTTTCGTCAAAAAATCGAAAAATATAAAAACTATTCAAAAATTTAGTTTTTTTCTTTTCGCCCTCGTAAGCTGGCAACACCACAACGTCAGAACGCTATATCTGATATTCTAAAAAAGCTGCACAAATTATCTTTCTCTGAGTGCAAACAGCAGAACTCTACTTAAAATAGCTTAAAAGATATTAGCGGTTGAATACCAATGTTTTAGGAATTATGACAAAAAAATGTTGATAATTAATGAAAAATCGTTTTGTGAAGTATACAAAGGCGGTTCTTCCAAGCCAATTGATATACAACTGTCAACCTGATATTTCTAAAAACGCACACGTCTGATCTACTGAAACCATATAAGAATAACCTACATTCATGGAGGTTTTAAGTCGTTTCGTCAAAAAATCGAAAAATATAAAAACTATTCAAAAATTTAGTTTTTTTCTTTTCGCCCTCGTAAGCTGGCAACACCACAACGTCAGAACGCTATATCTGATATTCTAAAAAAGCTGCACAAATTATCTTTCTCTGAGTGCAAACAGCAGAACTCTACTTAAAATAGCTTAAAAGATATTAGCGGTTGAATACCAATGTTTTAGGAATTATGACAAAAAAATGTTGATAATTAATGAAAAATCGTTTTGTGAAGTATACAAAGGCGGTTCTTCCAAGCCAATTGATATACAGCTGTCAACCTAATATATTTAAAAAAACGCAGACGTCTGATCTACTGAAACCATATAAGAATAACCTACATTCATGGAGGTTTTAAGTCGTTTCGTCAAAAAATCGAAAAATATAAAAACTATTCAAAAATTTAGTTTTTTTCTTTTCACCCTCGTAAACTGGCAACACCACAACGTCAGAACGCTATATCTGATATTGTAAAAAAGTTGAACAAATTATCTTTCTCTGAGTGCAAACAGCAGAACTCTAACTAAAATAGCTTAAAAGATATTAGCGGTTCAATACCAATGTTTTTCGAGTTATGACAACAAAATGTTGATAATTAATGAAAAATCGTTTTGTGAAGTATACAAAGGCGGTTCTTCCGAGCCAATTAATATACAGCTGTCAACCTGATATTTCTAAAAACGCAGACGTCTGTTCTACTGAAACCATATAAGAATAACCTACATTCATGGAGGTTTTAAGTCGTTTCGTCCAAAAATCGAAAAATATAAAAACTATTCAAAAATTTAGTTTTTTTCTTTTCGCCCTCGTAAGCTGGCAACACCACAACGTCAGAACGCTATATCTGATATTGTGAAAAAGCTGCACAAATTATATTTCTCTGAGTGCAAACAGCAGAACTCTGTTACCAATGGTTGAATACCAATGTTTTAGGAATTATGACAAAAAAATGTTGATAATTAATGAAAAATCGTTTTGTGAAGTATACAAAGGCGGTTCTTCCAAGCCAATTGATATACAGCTGTCAACCTGATATTTCTAAAAACGCAGACGTCTGTTCTACTGAAACCATATAAGAATAACCTACATTCATGGAGGTTTTAAGTCGTTTCGTCAAAAAATCGAAAAATATAAAAACTATTCAAAAATTTAGTTTTTTTCTTTTCGCCCTCGTAAGCTGGCAACACCACAACGTCAGAACGCTATATCTGATATTGTGAAAAAGCTGCACAAATTATCTTTCTCTGAGTGCAAACAGCAGAACTCTGTTACCAATGGTTGAATACCAATGTTTTAGGAATTATGACAAAAAAATGTTGATAATTAATGAAAAATCGTTTTGTGAAGTATACAAAGGCGGTTCTTCCAAGCCAATTGATATACAGCTGTCAACCTGATATTTCTAAAAACGCAGACGTCTGTTCTACTGAAACCATATAAGAATAACCTACATTCATGGAGGTTTTAAGTCGTTTCGTCAAAAAATCGAAAAATATAAAAACTATTCAAAAATTTAGTTTTTTTCTTATCGCCCTCGTAAGCTGGCAACACCACATTGTCAGAACGCTATATCTGATATTGTAAAAAAGCTGAACAAATTATCTTTCTCTGAGTGCAAACAGCAGAACTCTACCTAAAATAGCTTAAAAGATATTAGCGGTTCAATACCAATGTTTTAGGAATTATGACAAAAAAATGTTGATAATTAATGAAAAATCGTTTTGTGAAGTATACAAAGGCGGTTCTTCCAAGCCAATTGATATACAGCTGTCAACCTGATATTTCTAAAAACGCAGACGTCTGTTCTACTGAAACCATATAAGAATAACCTACATTCATGGAGGTTTTAAGTCGTTTCGTCAAAAAATCGAAAAATATAAAAACTATTCAAAAATTTAGTTTTTTTCTTGTCGCCCTCGTAAGCTGGCAACACCACAACGTCAGAACGCTATATCTGATATTGTAAAAAAGCTGAACAAATTATCTTTCTCTGAGTGCAAACAGCAGAACTCTACCTAAAATAGCTTAAAAGATATTAGCGGTTCAATACCAATGTTTTAGGAATTATGACAAAAAAATGTTGATAATTAATTAAAAATCGTTTTGTGAAGTATACAAAGGCGGTTCTTCCAAGCCAATTGATAAACAGCTGTCAACCTGATATTTCTAAAAAGGCAAACGTCTGTTCTACTGAAACCATATAAGAATAACCTACATTCATGGAGGTTTTAAGTGGTTTCGTCAAAAAATCGAAAAATATAAAAACTATTCAAAAATTTAGTTTTTTTCTTTTCGCCCTCGTAAGCTGGCAACACCACAACGTCAGAACGCTATATCTGATATTCTAAAAAAGCTGCACAAATTATCTTTCTCTGAGTGCAAACAGCAGAACTCTACTTAAAATAGCTTAAAAGATATTAGCGGTTGAATACCAATGTTTTAGGAATTATGACAAAAAAATGTTGATAATTAATTAAAAATCGTTTTGTGAAGTATACAAAGGCGGTTCTTCCAAGCCAATTGATAAACAGCTGTCAACCTGATATTTCTAAAAAGGCAGACGTCTGTTCTACTGAAACCATATAAGAATAACCTACATTCATGGAGGTTTTAAGTCGTTTCGTCAAAAAATCGAAAAATATAAAAACTATTCAAAAATTTAGTTTTTTTCTTTTCGCCCTCGTAAGCTGGCAACACCACAACGTCAGAACGCTATATCTGATATTCTAAAAAAGCTGCACAAATTATCTTTCTCTGAGTGCAAACAGCAGAACTCTACTTAAAATAGCTTAAAAGATATTAGCGGTTGAATACCAATGTTTTAGGAATTATGACAAAAAAATGTTGATAATTAATGAAAAATCGTTTTGTGAAGTATACAAAGGCGGTTCTTCCAAGCCAATTGATATACAACTGTCAACCTGATATTTCTAAAAACGCACACGTCTGATCTACTGAAACCATATAAGAATAACCTACATTCATGGAGGTTTTAAGTCGTTTCGTCAAAAAATCGAAAAATATAAAAACTATTCAAAAATTTAGTTTTTTTCTTTTCGCCCTCGTAAGCTGGCAACACCACAACGTCAGAACGCTATATCTGATATTCTAAAAAAGCTGCACAAATTATCTTTCTCTGAGTGCAAACAGCAGAACTCTACTTAAAATAGCTTAAAAGATATTAGCGGTTGAATACCAATGTTTTAGGAATTATGACAAAAAAATGTTGATAATTAATGAAAAATCGTTTTGTGAAGTATACAAAGGCGGTTCTTCCAAGCCAATTGATATACAGCTGTCAACCTAATATATTTAAAAAAACGCAGACGTCTGATCTACTGAAACCATATAAGAATAACCTACATTCATGGAGGTTTTAAGTCGTTTCGTCAAAAAATCGAAAAATATAAAAACTATTCAAAAATTTAGTTTTTTTCTTTTCACCCTCGTAAACTGGCAACACCACAACGTCAGAACGCTATATCTGATATTGTAAAAATGTTGAACAAATTATCTTTCTCTGAGTGCAAACAGCAGAACTCTAACTAAAATAGCTTAAAAGATATTAGCGGTTCAATACCAATGTTTTTCGAGTTATGACAACAAAATGTTGATAATTAATGAAAAATCGTTTTGTGAAGTATACAAAGGCGGTTCTTCCGAGCCAATTAATATACAGCTGTCAACCTGATATTTCTAAAAACGCAGACGTCTGTTCTACTGAAACCATATAAGAATAACCTACATTCATGGAGGTTTTAAGTCGTTTCGTCCAAAAATCGAAAAATATAAAAACTATTCAAAAATTTAGTTTTTTTCTTTTCGCCCTCGTAAGCTGGCAACACCACAACGTCAGAACGCTATATCTGATATTGTAAAAAAGCTGCACAAATTATCATTCTCTGAGTGCAAAGAGCAGAACTCTGTTACCAATGGTTGAATACCAATGTTTTAGGAATTATGACAAAAAAATGTTGATAATTAATGAAAAATCGTTTTGTGAAGTATACAAAGGCGGTTCTTCCAAGCCAATTAATATACAGCTGTCAACCTGATATTTCTAAAAACGCAGACGTCTGTTCTACTGCAACCATATAAGAATAACCTACATTCATGGAGGTTTTAAGTCGTTTCGTCAAAAAATCGAAAAATATAAAAACTATTCAAAAATTTAGTTTTTTTCTTTTCGCCCTCGTAAGCTGGCAACACCACAACGTCAGAACGCTATATCTGATATTGTGAAAAAGCTGCACAAATTATCTTTCTCTGAGTGCAAACAGCAGAACTCTGTTACCAATGGTTGAATACCAATGTTTTAGGAATTATGACAAAAAAATGTTGATAATTAATGAAAAATCGTTTTGTGAAGTATACAAAGGCGGTTCTTCCAAGCCAATTGATAAACAGCTGTCAACCTGATATTTCTAAAAACGCAGACGTCTGTTCTACTGAAACCATATAAGAATAACCTACATTCATGGAGGTTTTAAGTCGTTTCGTCAAAAAATCGAAAAATATAAAAACTATTCAAAAATTTAGTTTTTTTCTTATCGCCCTCGTAAGCTGGCAACACCACATTGTCAGAACGCTATATCTGATATTGTAAAAAAGCTGAACAAATTATCTTTCTCTGAGTGCAAACAGCAGAACTCTACCTAAAATAGCTTAAAAGATATTAGCGGTTGAATACCAATGTTTTAGGAATTATGACAAAAAAATGTTGATAATTAATGAAAAATCGTTTTGTGAAGTATACAAAGGCGGTTCTTCCAAGCCAATTGATATACAACTGTCAACCTGATATTTCTAAAAACGCACACGTCTGATCTACTGAAACCATATAAGAATAACCTACATTCATGGAGGTTTTAAGTCGTTTCGTCAAAAAATCGAAAAATATAAAAACTATTCAAAAATTTAGTTTTTTTCTTTTCACCCTCGTAAACTGGCAACACCACAACGTCAGAACGCTATATCTGATATTGTAAAAAAGTTGAACAAATTATCTTTCTCTGAGTGCAAACAGCAGAACTCTAACTAAAATAGCTTAAAAGATATTAGCGGTTCAATACCAATGTTTTTCGAGTTATGACAACAAAATGTTGATAATTAATGAAAAATCGTTTTGTGAAGTATACAAAGGCGGTTCTTCCGAGCCAATTAATATACAGCTGTCAACCTGATATTTCTAAAAACGCAGACGTCTGTTCTACTGAAACCATATAAGAATAACCTACATTCATGGAGGTTTTAAGTCGTTTCGTCCAAAAATCGAAAAATATAAAAACTATTCAAAAATTTAGTTTTTTTCTTTTCACCCTCGTAAGCTGGCAACACCACAACGTCAGAACGCTATATCTGATATTGTAAAAAAGCTGCACAAATTATCTTTCTCTGAGTGCAAACAGCAGAACTCTGTTACCAATGGTTGAATACCAATGTTTTAGGAATTATGACAAAAAAAATGTTGATAATTAATGAAAAATCGTTTTGTGAAGTATACAAAGGCGGTTCTTCCAAGCCAATTAATATACAGCTGTCAACCTGATATTTCTAAAAACGCAGACGTCTGTTCTACTGCAACCATATAAGAATAACCTACATTCATGGAGGTTTTAAGTCGTTTCGTCAAAAAATCGAAAAATATAAAAACTATTCAAAAATTTAGTTTTTTTCTTTTCGCCCTCGTAAGCTGGCAACACCACAACGTCAGAACGCTATATCTGATATTGTAAAAAAGCTGCACAAATTATCTTTCTCTGAGTGCAAACAGCAGAACTCTGTTACCAATGGTTGAATACCAATGTTTTAGGAATTATGACAAAAAAATGTTGATAATTAATGAAAAATCGTTTTGTGAAGTATACAAAGGCGGTTCTTCCAAGCCAATTGATATACAGCTGTCAACCTGATATTTCTAAAAACGCAGACGTCTGTTCTACTGAAACCATATAAGAATAACCTACATTCATGGAGGTTTTAAGTCGTTTCGTCAAAAAATCGAAAAATATAAAAACTATTCAAAAATTTAGTTTTTTTCTTATCGCCCTCGTAAGCTGGCAACACCACATTGTCAGAACGCTATATCTGATATTGTAAAAAAGCTGAACAAATTATCTTTCTCTGAGTGCAAACAGCAGAACTCTACCTAAAATAGCTTAAAAGATATTAGCGGTTCAATACCAATGTTTTAGGAATTATGACAAAAAAATGTTGATAATTAATGAAAAATCGTTTTGTGAAGTATACAAAGGCGGTTCTTCCGAGCCAATTAATATACAGCTGTCAACCTGATATTTCTAAAAACGCAGACGTCTGTTCTACTGAAACCATATAAGAATAACCTACATTCATGGAGGTTTTAAGTCGTTTCGTCAAAAAATCGAAAAATATAAAAACTATTCAAAAATTTAGTTTTTTTCTTGTCGCCCTCGTAAGCTGGCAACACCACAACGTCAGAACGTTATATCTGATATTGTGAAAAAGCTGAACAAATTATCTTTCTCTGAGTGCAAACAGCAGAACTCTACCTAAAATAGCTTAAAAGATATTAGCGGTTCAATACCAATGTTTTAGGAATTATGACAAAAAAATGTTGATAATTAATGAAAAATCGTTTTGTGAAGTATACAAAGGCGGTTCTTCCAAGCCAATTGATATACAGCTGTCAACCTGATATTTCTAAAAACGCAGACGTCTGTTCTACTGAAACCATATAAGAATAACCTACATTCATGGAGGTTTTAAGTCGTTTCGTCAAAAAATCGAAAAATATAAAAACTATTCAAAAATTTAGTTTTTTTCTTATCGCCCTCGTAAGCTGGAAACACCACATTGTCAGAACGCTATATCTGATATTGTAAAAAAGCTGAACAAATTATCTTTCTCTGAGTGCAAACAGCAGAACTCTACCTAAAATAGCTTAAAAGATATTAGCGGTTGAATACCAATGTTTTAGGAATTATGACAAAAAAATGTTGATAATTAATGAAAAATCGTTTTGTGAAGTATACAAAGGCGGTTCTTCCAAGCCAATTGATATACAACTGTCAACCTGATATTTCTAAAAACGCACACGTCTGATCTACTGAAACCATATAAGAATAACCTACATTCATGGAGGTTTTAAGTCGTTTCGTCAAAAAATCGAAAAATATAAAAACTATTCAAAAATTTAGTTTTTTTCTTTTCACCCTCGTAAACTGGCAACACCACAACGTCAGAACGCTATATCTGATATTGTAAAAAAGTTGAACAAATTATCTTTCTCTGAGTGCAAACAGCAGAACTCTAACTAAAATAGCTTAAAAGATATTAGCGGTTCAATACCAATGTTTTTCGAGTTATGACAACAAAATGTTGATAATTAATGAAAAATCGTTTTGTGAAGTATACAAAGGCGGTTCTTCCGAGCCAATTAATATACAGCTGTCAACCTGATATTTCTAAAAACGCAGACGTCTGTTCTACTGAAACCATATAAGAATAACCTACATTCATGGAGGTTTTAAGTCGTTTCGTCCAAAAATCGAAAAATATAAAAACTATTCAAAAATTTAGTTTTTTTCTTTTCGCCCTCGTAAGCTGGCAACACCACAACGTCAGAACGCTATATCTGATATTGTAAAAAAGCTGCACAAATTATCTTTCTCTGAGTGCAAACAGCAGAACTCTGTTACCAATGGTTGAATACCAATGTTTTAGGAATTATGACAAAAAAATGTTGATAATTAATGAAAAATCGTTTTGTGAAGTATACAAAGGCGGTTCTTCCAAGCCAATTAATATACAGCTGTCAACCTGATATTTCTAAAAACGCAGACGTCTGTTCTACTGCAACCATATAAGAATAACCTACATTCATGGAGGTTTTAAGTCGTTTCGTCAAAAAATCGAAAAATATAAAAACTATTCAAAAATTTAGTTTTTTTCTTTTCGCCCTCGTAAGCTGGCAACACCACAACGTCAGAACGCTATATCTGATATTGTAAAAAAGCTGCACAAATTATCTTTCTCTGAGTGCAAACAGCAGAACTCTGTTACCAATGGTTGAATACCAATGTTTTAGGAATTATGACAAAAAAATGTTGATAATTAATGAAAAATCGTTTTGTGAAGTATACAAAGGCGGTTCTTCCAAGCCAATTGATATACAGCTGTCAACCTGATATTTCTAAAAACGCAGACGTCTGTTCTACTGAAACCATATAAGAATAACCTACATTCATGGAGGTTTTAAGTCGTTTCGTCAAAAAATCGAAAAATATAAAAACTATTCAAAAATTTAGTTTTTTTCTTATCGCCCTCGTAAGCTGGCAACACCACATTGTCAGAACGCTATATCTGATATTGTAAAAAAGCTGAACAAATTATCTTTCTCTGAGTGCAAACAGCAGAACTCTACCTAAAATAGCTTAAAAGATATTAGCGGTTCAATACCAATGTTTTAGGAATTATGACAAAAAAATGTTGATAATTAATGAAAAATCGTTTTGTGAAGTATACAAAGGCGGTTCTTCCGAGCCAATTAATATACAGCTGTCAACCTGATATTTCTAAAAACGCAGACGTCTGTTCTACTGAAACCATATAAGAATAACCTACATTCATGGAGGTTTTAAGTGGTTTCGTCAAAAAATCGAAAAATATAAAAACTATTCAAAAATTTAGTTTTTTTCTTGTCGCCCTCGTAAGCTGGCAACACCACAACGTCAGAACGCTATATCTGATATTGTAAAAAAGATGAACAAATTATCTTTCTCTGAGTGCAAACAGCAGAACTCTACCTAAAATAGCTTAAAAGATATTAGCGGTTCAATACCAATGTTTTAGGAATTATGACAAAAAAATGTTGATAATTAATTAAAAATCGTTTTGTGAAGTATACAAAGGCGGTTCTTCCAAGCCAATTGATAAACAGCTGTCAACCTGATATTTCTAAAAAGGCAGACGTCTGTTCTACTGAAACCATATAAGAATAACCTACATTCATGGAGGTTTTAAGTGGTTTCGTCAAAAAATCGAAAAATATAAAAACTATTCAAAAATTTAGTTTTTTTCTTTTCGCCCTCGTAAGCTGGCAACACCACAACGTCAGAACGCTATATCTGATATTCTAAAAAAGCTGCACAAATTATCTTTCTCTGAGTGCAAACAGCAGAACTCTACTTAAAATAGCTTAAAAGATATTAGCGGTTGAATACCAATGTTTTAGGAATTATGACAAAAAAATGTTGATAATTAATGAAAAATCGTTTTGTGAAGTATACAAAGGCGGTTCTTCCAAGCCAATTGATATACAACTGTCAACCTGATATTTCTAAAAACGCACACGTCTGATCTACTGAAACCATATAAGAATAACCTACATTCATGGAGGTTTTAAGTCGTTTCGTCAAAAAATCGAAAAATATAAAAACTATTCAAAAATTTAGTTTTTTTCTTTTCACCCTCGTAAACTGGCAACACCACAACGTCAGAACACTATATCTGATATTGTAAAAAAGTTGAACAAATTATCTTTCTCTGAGTGCAAACAGCAGAATTCTAACTAAAATAGCTTAAAAGATATTAGCGGTTCAATACCAATGTTTCTCGAGTTATGACAACAAAATGTTGATAATTAATGAAAAATCGTTTTGTGAAGTATACAAAGGCGGTTCTTCCGAGCCAATTAATATACAGCTGTCAACCTGATATTTCTAAAAACGCAGACGTCTGTTCTACTGCAACCATATAAGAATAACCTACATTCATGGAGGTTTTAAGTCGTTTCGTCAAAAAATCGAAAAATATAAAAACTATTCAAAAATTTAGTTTTTTTCTTTTCGCCCTCGTAAGCTGGCAACACCACAACGTCAGAACGCTATATCTGATATTGTAAAAAAGCTGCACAAATTATCTTTCTCTGAGTGCAAACAGCAGAACTCTGTTACCAATGGTTGAATACCAATGTTTTAGGAATTATGACAAAAAAATGTTGATAATTAATGAAAAATCGTTTTGTGAAGTATACAAAGGCGTCTCTTCCAAGCCAATTGATATACAGCTGTCAACCTGATATTTCTAAAAACGCAGACGTCTGTTCTACTGAAACCATATAAGAATAACCTACATTCATGGAGGTTTTAAGTCGTTTCGTCAAAAAATCGAAAAATATAAAAACTATTCAAAAATTTAGTTTTTTTCTTTTCGCCCTCGTAAGCTGGCAACACCACAACGTCAACGATATATCTGATATTCTAAAAAAGCTGCACAAATTATCTTTCTCTGAGTGCAAACAGCAGAACTCTACTTAAAATAGCTTAAAAGATATTAGCGGTTGAATACCAATGTTTTAGGAATTATGACAAAAAAATGTTGATAATTAATGAAAAATCGTTTTGTGAAGTATACAAAGGCGGTTCTTCCGAGCCAATTAATATACAGCTGTCAACCTGATATTTCTAAAAACGCAGACGTCTGTTCTACTGAAACCATATAAGAATAACCTACATTCATGGAGGTTTTAAGTGGTTTCGTCAAAAAAATCGAAAAATATAAAAACTATTCAAAAATTTAGTTTTTTTCTTGTCGCCCTCGTAAGCTGGCAACACCACAACGTCAGAACGCTATATCTGATATTGTAAAAAAGATGAACAAATTATCTTTCTCTGAGTGCAAACAGCAGAACTCTACCTAAAATAGCTTAAAAGATATTAGCGGTTCAATACCAATGTTTTAGGAATTATGACAAAAAAATGTTGATAATTAATTAAAAATCGTTTTGTGAAGTATACAAAGGCGGTTCTTCCAAGCCAATTGATAAACAGCTGTCAACCTGATATTTCTAAAAAGGCAGACGTCTGTTCTACTGAAACCATATAAGAATAACCTACATTCATGGAGGTTTTAAGTGGTTTCGTCAAAAAATCGAAAAATATAAAAACTATTCAAAAATTTAGTTTTTTTCTTTTCGCCCTCGTAAGCTGGCAACACCACAACGTCAGAACGCTATATCTGATATTCTAAAAAAGCTGCACAAATTATCTTTCTCTGAGTGCAAACAGCAGAACTCTACTTAAAATAGCTTAAAAGATATTAGCGGTTGAATACCAATGTTTTAGGAATTATGACAAAAAAATGTTGATAATTAATGAAAAATCGTTTTGTGAAGTATACAAAGGCGGTTCTTCCAAGCCAATTGATATACAACTGTCAACCTGATATTTCTAAAAACGCACACGTCTGATCTACTGAAACCATATAAGAATAACCTACATTCATGGAGGTTTTAAGTCGTTTCGTCAAAAAATCGAAAAATATAAAAACTATTCAAAAATTTAGTTTTTTTCTTTTCACCCTCGTAAACTGGCAACACCACAACGTCAGAACACTATATCTGATATTGTAAAAAAGTTGAACAAATTATCTTTCTCTGAGTGCAAACAGCAGAATTCTAACTAAAATAGCTTAAAAGATATTAGCGGTTCAATACCAATGTTTCTCGAGTTATGACAACAAAATGTTGATAATTAATGAAAAATCGTTTTGTGAAGTATACAAAGGCGGTTCTTCCGAGCCAATTAATATACAGCTGTCAACCTGATATTTCTAAAAACGCAGACGTCTGTTCTACTGCAACCATATAAGAATAACCTACATTCATGGAGGTTTTAAGTCGTTTCGTCAAAAAATCGAAAAATATAAAAACTATTCAAAAATTTAGTTTTTTTCTTTTCGCCCTCGTAAGCTGGCAACACCACAACGTCAGAACGCTATATCTGATATTGTAAAAAAGCTGCACAAATTATCTTTCTCTGAGTGCAAACAGCAGAACTCTGTTACCAATGGTTGAATACCAATGTTTTAGGAATTATGACAAAAAAATGTTGATAATTAATGAAAAATCGTTTTGTGAAGTATACAAAGGCGTCTCTTCCAAGCCAATTGATATACAGCTGTCAACCTGATATTTCTAAAAACGCAGACGTCTGTTCTACTGAAACCATATAAGAATAACCTACATTCATGGAGGTTTTAAGTCGTTTCGTCAAAAAATCGAAAAATATAAAAACTATTCAAAAATTTAGTTTTTTTCTTTTCGCCCTCGTAAGCTGGCAACACCACAACGTCAACGATATATCTGATATTCTAAAAAAGCTGCACAAATTATCTTTCTCTGAGTGCAAACAGCAGAACTCTACTTAAAATAGCTTAAAAGATATTAGCGGTTGAATACCAATGTTTTAGGAATTATGACAAAAAAATGTTGATAATTAATGAAAAATCGTTTTGTGAAGTATACAAAGGCGGTTCTTCCAAGCCAATTGATATACAACTGTCAACCTGATATTTCTAAAAACGCACACGTCTGATCTACTGAAACCATATAAGAATAACCTACATTCATGGAGGTTTTAAGTCGTTTCGTCAAAAAATCGAAAAATATAAAAACTATTCAAAAATTTAGTTTTTTTCTTTTCACCCTCGTAAACTGGCAACACCACAACGTCAGAACGCTATATCTGATATTGTAAAAAAGTTGAACAAATTATCTTTCTCTGAGTGCAAACAGCAGAACTCTAACTAAAATAGCTTAAAAGATATTAGCGGTTCAATACCAATGTTTTTCGAGTTATGACAACAAAATGTTGATAATTAATGAAAAATCGTTTTGTGAAGTATACAAAGGCGGTTCTTCCGAGCCAATTAATATACAGCTGTCAACCTGATATTTCTAAAAACGCAGACGTCTGTTCTACTGAAACCATATAAGAATAACCTACATTCATGGAGGTTTTAAGTCGTTTCGTCCAAAAATCGAAAAATATAAAAACTATTCAAAAATTTAGTTTTTTTCTTTTCGCCCTCGTAAGCTGGCAACACCACAACGTCAGAACGCTATATCTGATATTGTAAAAAAGCTGCACAAATTATCATTCTCTGAGTGCAAAGAGCAGAAGTCTGTTACCAATGGTTGAATACCAATGTTTTAGGAATTATGACAAAAAAATGTTGATAATTAATGAAAAATCGTTTTGTGAAGTATACAAAGGCGGTTCTTCCAAGCCAATTAATATACAGCTGTCAACCTGATATTTCTAAAAACGCAGACGTCTGTTCTACTGCAACCATATAAGAATAACCTACATTCATGGAGGTTTTAAGTCGTTTCGTCAAAAAATCGAAAAATATAAAAACTATTCAAAAATTTAGTTTTTTTCTTTTCGCCCTCGTAAGCTGGCAACACCACAACGTCAGAACGCTATATCTGATATTGTAAAAAAGCTGCACAAATTATCTTTCTCTGAGTGCAAACAGCAGAACTCTGTTACCAATGGTTGAATACCAATGTTTTAGGAATTATGACAAAAAAATGTTGATAATTAATGAAAAATCGTTTTGTGAAGTATACAAAGGCGGTTCTTCCAAGCCAATTAATATACAGCTGTCAACCTGATATTTCTAAAAACGCAGACGTCTGTTCTACTGCAACCATATAAGAATAACCTACATTCATGGAGGTTTTAAGTCGTTTCGTCAAAAAATCGAAAAATATAAAAACTATTCAAAAATTTAGTTTTTTTCTTTTCGCCCTCGTAAGCTGGCAACACCACAACGTCAGAACGCTATATCTGATATTGTAAAAAAGCTGCACAAAATTATCTTTCTCTGAGTGCAAACAGCAGAACTCTGTTACCAATGGTTGAATACCAATGTTTTAGGAATTATGACAAAAAAATGTTGATAATTAATGAAAAATCGTTTTGTGAAGTATACAAAGGCGGTTCTTCCAAGCCAATTAATATACAGCTGTCAACCTGATATTTCTAAAAACGCAGACGTCTGTTCTACTGCAACCATATAAGAATAACCTACATTCATGGAGGTTTTAAGTCGTTTCGTCAAAAAATCGAAAAATATAAAAACTATTCAAAAAATTTAGTTTTTTCTTTTCGCCCTCGTAAGCTGGCAACACCACAACGTCAGAACGCTATATCTGATATTGTAAAAAAGCTGCACAAATTATCTTTCTCTGAGTGCAAACAGCAGAACTCTGTTACCAATGGTTGAATACCAATGTTTTAGGAATTATGACAAAAAAAATGTTGATAATTAATGAAAAATCGTTTTGTGAAGTATACAAAGGCGGTTCTTCCAAGCCAATTGATATACAGCTGTCAACCTGATATTTCTAAAAACGCAGACGTCTGTTCTACTGAAACCATATAAGAATAACCTACATTCATGGAGGTTTTAAGTCGTTTCGTCAAAAAATCGAAAAATATAAAAACTATTCAAAAATTTAGTTTTTTTCTTATCGCCCTCGTAAGCTGGCAACACCACATTGTCAGAACGCTATATCTGATATTGTAAAAAAGCTGAACAAATTATCTTTCTCTGAGTGCAAACAGCAGAACTCTACCTAAAATAGCTTAAAAGATATTAGCGGTTCAATACCAATGTTTTAGGAATTATGACAAAAAAATGTTGATAATTAATTAAAAATCGTTTTGTGAAGTATACAAAGGCGGTTCTTCCAAGCCAATTGATAAACAGCTGTCAACCTGATATTTCTAAAAACGCAAACGTCTGTTCTACTGAAACCATATAAGAATAACCTACATTCATGGAGGTTTTAAGTCGTTTCGTCAAAAAATCGAAAAATATAAAAACTATTCAAAAATTTAGTTTTTTTCTTTTCGCCCTCGTAAGCTGGCAACACACACAACGTCAACGATATATCTGATATTCTAAAAAAGCTGCACAAATTATCTTTCTCTGAGTGCAAACAGCAGAACTCTACTTAAAATAGCTTAAAAGATATTAGCGGTTGAATACCAATGTTTTAGGAATTATGACAAAAAAATGTTGATAATTAATGAAAAATCGTTTTGTGAAGTATACAAAGGCGGTTCTTCCAAGCCAATTGATATACAGCTGTCAACCTAATATATTTAAAAAAACGCAGACGTCTGATCTACTGAAACCATATAAGAATAACCTACATTCATGGAGGTTTTAAGTCGTTTCGTCAAAAAATCGAAAAATATAAAAACTATTCAAAAATTTAGTTTTTTTCTTTTCACCCTCGTAAACTGGCAACACCACAACGTCAGAACGCTATATCTGATATTGTAAAAAAGTTGAACAAATTATCTTTCTCTGAGTGCAAACAGCAGAACTCTAACTAAAATAGCTTAAAAGATATTAGCGGTTCAATACCAATGTTTTTCGAGTTATGACAACAAAATGTTGATAATTAATGAAAAATCGTTTTGTGAAGTATACAAAGGCGGTTCTTCCGAGCCAATTAATATACAGCTGTCAACCTGATATTTCTAAAAACGCAGACGTCTGTTCTACTGAAACCATATAAGAATAACCTACATTCATGGAGGTTTTAAGTCGTTTCGTCCAAAAATCGAAAAATATAAAAACTATTCAAAAATTTAGTTTTTTTCTTTTCGCCCTCGTAAGCTGGCAACACCACAACGTCAGAACGCTATATCTGATATTGTAAAAAAGCTGCACAAATTATCATTCTCTGAGTGCAAAGAGCAGAACTCTGTTACCAATGGTTGAATACCAATGTTTTAGGAATTATGACAAAAAAATGTTGATAATTAATGAAAAATCGTTTTGTGAAGTATACAAAGGCGGTTCTTCCAAGCCAATTAATATACAGCTGTCAACCTGATATTTCTAAAAACGCAGACGTCTGTTCTACTGCAACCATATAAGAATAACCTACATTCATGGAGGTTTTAAGTCGTTTCGTCAAAAAATCGAAAAAATATAAAAACTATTCAAAAATTTAGTTTTTTTCTTTTCGCCCTCGTAAGCTGGCAACACCACAACGTCAGAACGCTATATCTGATATTGTGAAAAAGCTGCACAAATTATCTTTCTCTGAGTGCAAACAGCAGAACTCTGTTACCAATGGTTGAATACCAATGTTTTAGGAATTATGACAAAAAAATGTTGATAATTAATGAAAAATCGTTTTGTGAAGTATACAAAGGCGGTTCTTCCAAGCCAATTGATAAACAGCTGTCAACCTGATATTTCTAAAAAACGCAGACGTCTGTTCTACTGAAACCATATAAGAATAACCTACATTCATGGAGGTTTTAAGTCGTTTCGTCAAAAAATCGAAAAATATAAAAACTATTCAAAAATTTAGTTTTTTTCTTATCGCCCTCGTAAGCTGGCAACACCACATTGTCAGAACGCTATATCTGATATTGTAAAAAAGCTGAACAAATTATCTTTCTCTGAGTGCAAACAGCAGAACTCTACCTAAAATAGCTTAAAAGATATTAGCGGTTCAATACCAATGTTTTAGGAATTATGACAAAAAAATGTTGATAATTAATGAAAAATCGTTTTGTGAAGTATACAAAGGCGGTTCTTCCAAGCCAATTGATATACAGCTGTCAACCTGATATTTCTAAAAACGCAGACGTCTGTTCTACTGAAACCATATAAGAATAACCTACATTCATGGAGGTTTTAAGTCGTTTCGTCAAAAAATCGAAAAATATAAAAACTATTCAAAAATTTAGTTTTTTTCTTATCGCCCTCGTAAGCTGGCAACACCACAACGTCAGAACGCTATATCTGATATTGTAAAAAAGCTGAACAAATTATCTTTCTCTGAGTGCAAACAGCAGAACTCTACCTAAAATAGCTTAAAAGATATTAGCTGTTCAATACCAATGTTTTAGGAATTATGACAAAAAAATGTTGATAATTAATGAAAAATCGTTTTGTGAAGTATACAAAGGCGGTTCTTCCAAGCCAATTGATATACAGCTGTCAACCTGATATTTCTAAAAACGCAGACGTCTGTTCTACTGAAACCATATAAGAATAACCTACATTCATGGAGGTTTTAAGTCGTTTCGTCAAAAAATCGAAAAATATAAAAACTATTCAAAAATTTAGTTTTTTTTCTTATCGCCCTCGTAAGCTGGCAACACCACAACGTCAGAACGCTATATCTGATATTGTAAAAAAGCTGAACAAATTATCTTTCTCTGAGTGCAAACAGCAGAACTCTACCTAAAATAGCTTAAAAGATATTAGCGGTTGAATACCAATGTTTTAGGAATTATGACAAAAAAATGTTGATAATTAATGAAAAATCGTTTTGTGAAGTATATAAAGGCGGTTCTTCCAAGCCAATTGATATACAGCTGTCAACCTGATATTTCTAAAAACGCACACGTCTGATCTACTGAAACCATATAAGAATAACCTACATTCATGGAGGTTTTAAGTCGTTTCGTCAAAAAATCGAAAAATATAAAAACTATTCAAAAATTTAGTTTTTTTTCTTTTCACCCTCGTAAACTGGCAACACCACAACGTCAGAACGCTATATCTGATATTGTAAAAAAGTTGAACAAATTATCTTTCTCTGAGTGCAAACAGCAGAACTCTAACTAAAATAGCTTAAAAGATATTAGCGGTTCAATACCAATGTTTTTCGAGTTATGACAACAAAATGTTGATAATTAATGAAAAATCGTTTTGTGAAGTATACAAAGGCGGTTCTTCCGAGCCAATTAATATACAGCTGTCAACCTGATATTTCTAAAAACGCAGACGTCTGTTCTACTGAAACCATATAAGAATAACCTACATTCATGGAGGTTTTAAGTCGTTTCGTCCAAAAATCGAAAAATATAAAAACTATTCAAAAATTTAGTTTTTTTCTTTTCGCCCTCGTAAGCTGGCAACACCACAACGTCAGAACGCTATATCTGATATTGTAAAAAAGCTGCACAAATTATCTTTCTCTGAGTGCAAACAGCAGAACTCTGTTACCAATGGTTGAATACCAGTGTTTTAGGAATTATGACAAAAAAATGTTGATAATTAATGAAAAATCGTTTTGTGAAGTATACAAAGGCGGTTCTTCCAAGCCAATTAATATACAGCTGTCAACCTGATATTTCTAAAAACGCAGACGTCTGTTCTACTGCAACCATATAAGAATAACCTACATTCATGGAGGTTTTAAGTCGTTTCGTCAAAAAATCGAAAAATATAAAAACTATGCAAAAATTTAGTTTTTTTCTTTTCGCCCTCGTAAGCTGGCAACACCACAACGTCAGAACGCTATATCTGATATTGTAAAAAAAGCTGCACAAATTATCTTTCTCTGAGTGCAAACAGCAGAACTCTGTTACCAATGGTTGAATACCAATGTTTTAGGAATTATGACAAAAAAATGTTGATAATTAATGAAAAATCGTTTTGTGAAGTATACAAAGGCGGTTCTTCCAAGCCAATTGATATACAGCTGTCAACCTGATATTTCTAAAAACGCAGACGTCTGTTCTACTGAAACCATATAAGAATAACCTACATTCATGGAGGTTTTAAGTCGTTTCGTCAAAAAATCGAAAAATATAAAAAACTATTCAAAAATTTAGTTTTTTTCTTATCGCCCTCGTAAGCTGGCAACACCACAACGTCAGAACGCTATATCTGATATTGTAAAAAAGCTGCACAAATTATCTTTCTCTGAGTGCAAACAGCAGAACTCTGTTACCAATGGTTGAATACCAATGTTTTAGGAATTATGACAAAAAAAATGTTGATAATTAATGAAAAAATCGTTTTGTGAAGTATACAAAGGCGGTTCTTCCAAGCCAATTAATATACAGCTGTCAACCTGATATTTCTAAAAACGCAGACGTCTGTTCTACTGCAACCATATAAGAATAACCTACATTCATGGAGGTTTTAAGTCGTTTCGTCAAAAAATCGAAAAATATAAAAAACTATTCAAAAATTTAAGTTTTTTTCTTTTCGCCCTCGTAAGCTGGCAACACCACAACGTCAGAAACGCTATATCTGATATTGTAAAAAAGCTGCACAAATTATCTTTCTCTGAGTGCAAACAGCAGAACTCTGTTACCAATGGTTGAATACCAATGTTTTAGGAATTATGACAAAAAAATGTTGATAATTAATGAAAAATCGTTTTGTGAAGTATACAAAGGCGGTTCTTCCAAGCCAATTGATATACAGCTGTCAACCTGATATTTCTAAAAACGCAGACGTCTGTTCTACTGAAACCATATAAGAATAACCTACATTCATGGAGGTTTTAAGTCGTTTCGTCAAAAAAATCGAAAAATATAAAAACTATTCAAAAATTTAGTTTTTTTCTTATCGCCCTCGTAAGCTGGCAACACCACAACGTCAGAACGCTATATCTGATATTGTAAAAAAGCTGAACAAATTATCTTTCTCTGAGTGCAAACAGCAGAACTCTACCTAAAATAGCTTAAAAGATATTAGCTGTTCAATACCAATGTTTTAGGAATTATGACAAAAAAATGTTGATAATTAATGAAAAATCGTTTTGTGAAGTATACAAAGGCGGTTCTTCCGAGCCAATTAATATACAGCTGTCAACCTGATATTTCTAAAAACGCAGACGTCTGTTCTACTGAAACCATATAAGAATAACCTACATTCATGGAGGTTTTAAGTCGTTTCGTCAAAAAATCGAAAAATATAAAAAACTATTCAAAAATTTAGTTTTTTTTCTTATCGCCCTCGTAAGCTGGCAACACCACAACGTCAGAACGCTATATCTGATATTGTAAAAAAGCTGAACAAATTATCTTTCTCTGAGTGCAAACAGCAGAACTCTACCTAAAATAGCTTAAAAGATATTAGCGGTTGAATACCAATGTTTTAGGAATTATGACAAAAAAATGTTGATAATTAATGAAAAATCGTTTTGTGAAGTATATAAAGGCGGTTCTTCCAAGCCAATTGATATACAGCTGTCAACCTGATATTTCTAAAAACGCACACGTCTGATCTACTGAAACCATATAAGAATAACCTACATTCATGGAGGTTTTAAGTCGTTTCGTCAAAAAATCGAAAAATATAAAAACTATTCAAAAATTTAGTTTTTTTCTTTTCACCCTTGTAAACTGGCAACACCACAACGTCAGAACGCTATATCTGATATTGTAAAAAAGTTGAACAAATTATCTTTCTCTGAGTGCAAACAGCAGAACTCTAACTAAAATAGCTTAAAAGATATTAGCGGTTCAATACCAATGTTTTTCGAGTTATGACAACAAAATGTTGATAATTAATGAAAAATCGTTTTGTGAAGTATACAAAGGCGGTTCTTCCGAGCCAATTAATATACAGCTGTCAACCTGATATTTCTAAAAACGCAGGACGTCTGTTCTACTGAAACCATATAAGAATAACCTACATTCATGGAGGTTTTTAAGTCGTTTCGTCCAAAAATCGAAAAATATAAAAACTATTCAAAAATTTAGTTTTTTCTTTTCGCCCTCGTAAGCTGGCAACACCACAACGTCAGAACGCTATATCTGATATTGTAAAAAAGCTGCACAAATTATCTTTATGAGTGCAAACAGCAGAACTCTGTTACCAATGGTTGAATACCAATGTTTTAGGAATTATGACAAAAAAATGTTGATAATTAATGAAAAATCGTTTTGTGAAGTATACAAAGGCGGTTCTTCCAAGCCAATTAATATACAGCTGTCAACCTGATATTTCTAAAAACGCAGACGTCTGTTCTACTGCAACCATATAAGAATAACCTACATTCATGGAGGTTTTAAGTCGTTTCGTCAAAAAAATCGAAAAATATAAAAACTATTCAAAAATTTAGTTTTTTTCTTTTCGCCCTCGTAAGCTGGCAACACCACAACGTCAGAACGCTATATCTGATATTGTAAAAAAGCTGCACAAATTATCTTTCTCTGAGTGCAAACAGCAGAACTCTGTTACCAATGGTTGAATACCAATGTTTTAGGAATTATGACAAAAAAAATGTTGATAATTAATGAAAAATCGTTTTGTGAAGTATACAAAGGCGGTTCTTCCAAGCCAATTGATATACAGCTGTCAACCTGATATTTCTAAAAACGCAGACGTCTGTTCTACTGAAACCATATAAGAATAACCTACATTCATGGAGGTTTTAAGTCGTTTCGTCAAAAAATCGAAAAATATAAAAACTATTCAAAAATTTAGTTTTTTTCTTATCGCCCTCGTAAGCTGGCAACACCACAACGTCAGAACGCTATATCTGATATTGTAAAAAAGCTGCACAAATTATCTTTCTCTGAGTGCAAACAGCAGAACTCTGTTACCAATGGTTGAATACCAATGTTTTAGGAATTATGACAAAAAAATGTTGACAATTAATGAAAAATCGTTTTGTGAAGTATACAAAGGCGGTTCTTCCAAGCCAATTGATATACAGCTGTCAACCTAATATATTTAAAAAAACGCAGACGTCTGATCTACTGAAACCATATAAGAATAACCTACATTCATGGAGGTTTTAAGTCGTTTCGTCAAAAAATCGAAAAATATAAAAACTATTCAAAAATTTAGTTTTTTTCTTTTCACCCTCGTAAACTGGCAACACCACAACGTCAGAACGCTATATCTGATATTGTAAAAAAGTTGAACAAATTATCTTTCTCTGAGTGCAAACAGCAGAACTCTAACTAAAATAGCTTAAAAGATATTAGCGGTTCAATACCAATGTTTTTCGAGTTATGACAACAAAATGTTGATAATTAATGAAAAATCGTTTTGTGAAGTATACAAAGGCGGTTCTTCCGAGCCAATTAATATACAGCTGTCAACCTGATATTTCTAAAAACGCAGACGTCTGTTCTACTGAAACCATATAAGAATAACCTACATTCATGGAGGTTTTAAGTCGTTTCGTCCAAAAATCGAAAAATATAAAAACTATTCAAAAATTTAGTTTTTTTCTTTTCGCCCTCGTAAGCTGGCAACACCACAACGTCAGAACGCTATATCTGATATTGTAAAAAAGCTGCACAAATTATCATTCTCTGAGTGCAAAGAGCAGAACTCTGTTACCAATGGTTGAATACCAATGTTTTAGGAATTATGACAAAAAAATGTTGATAATTAATGAAAAATCGTTTTGTGAAGTATACAAAGGCGGTTCTTCCAAGCCAATTAATATACAGCTGTCAACCTGATATTTCTAAAAACGCAGACGTCTGTTCTACTGCAACCATATAAGAATAACCTACATTCATGGAGGTTTTAAGTCGTTTCGTCAAAAAATCGAAAAATATAAAAACTATTCAAAAATTTAGTTTTTTTCTTTTCGCCCTCGTAAGCTGGCAACACCACAACGTCAGAACGCTATATCTGATATTGTGAAAAAGCTGCACAAATTATCTTTCTCTGAGTGCAAACAGCAGAACTCTGTTACCAATGGTTGAATACCAATGTTTTAGGAATTATGACAAAAAAATGTTGATAATTAATGAAAAATCGTTTTGTGAAGTATACAAAGGCGGTTCTTCCAAGCCAATTGATAAACAGCTGTCAACCTGATATTTCTAAAAACGCAGACGTCTGTTCTACTGAAACCATATAAGAATAACCTACATTCATGGAGGTTTTAAGTCGTTTCGTCAAAAAATCGAAAAATATAAAAACTATTCAAAAATTTAGTTTTTTTCTTATCGCCCTCGTAAGCTGGCAACACCACATTGTCAGAACGCTATATCTGATATTGTAAAAAAGCTGAACAAATTATCTTTCTCTGAGTGCAAACAGCAGAACTCTACCTAAAATAGCTTAAAAGATATTAGCGGTTCAATACCAATGTTTTAGGAATTATGACAAAAAAATGTTGATAATTAATGAAAAATCGTTTTGTGAAGTATACAAAGGCGGTTCTTCCAAGCCAATTGATATACAGCTGTCAACCTGATATTTCTAAAAACGCAGACGTCTGTTCTACTGAAACCATATAAGAATAACCTACATTCATGGAGGTTTTAAGTCGTTTCGTCAAAAAATCGAAAAATATAAAAACTATTCAAAAATTTAGTTTTTTTCTTATCGCCCTCGTAAGCTGGCAACACCACAACGTCAGAACGCTATATCTGATATTGTAAAAAAGCTGAACAAATTATCTTTCTCTGAGTGCAAACAGCAGAACTCTACCTAAAATAGCTTAAAAGATATTAGCTGTTCAATACCAATGTTTTAGGAATTATGACAAAAAAATGTTGATAATTAATGAAAAATCGTTTTGTGAAGTATACAAAGGCGGTTCTTCCAAGCCAATTGATATACAGCTGTCAACCTGATATTTCTAAAAACGCAGACGTCTGTTCTACTGAAACCATATAAGAATAACCTACATTCATGGAGGTTTTAAGTCGTTTCGTCAAAAAATCGAAAAATATAAAAACTATTCAAAAATTTAGTTTTTTTCTTATCGCCCTCGTAAGCTGGCAACACCACAACGTCAGAACGCTATATCTGATATTGTAAAAAAGCTGAACAAATTTTCTTTCTCTGAGTGCAAACAGCAGAACTCTACCTAAAATAGCTTAAAAGATATTAGCGGTTGAATACCAATGTTTTAGGAATTATGACAAAAAAATGTTGATAATTAATGAAAAATCGTTTTGTGAAGTATATAAAGGCGGTTCTTCCAAGCCAATTGATATACAGCTGTCAACCTGATATTTCTAAAAACGCACACGTCTGATCTACTGAAACCATATAAGAATAACCTACATTCATGGAGGTTTTAAGTCGTTTCGTCAAAAAATCGAAAAATATAAAAACTATTCAAAAATTTAGTTTTTTTCTTTTCACCCTCGTAAACTGGCAACACCACAACGTCAGAACGCTATATCTGATATTGTAAAAAAGTTGAACAAATTATCTTTCTCTGAGTGCAAACAGCAGAACTCTAACTAAAATAGCTTAAAAGATATTAGCGGTTCAATACCAATGTTTTTCGAGTTATGACAACAAAATGTTGATAATTAATGAAAAATCGTTTTGTGAAGTATACAAAGGCGGTTCTTCCGAGCCAATTAATATACAGCTGTCAACCTGATATTTCTAAAAACGCAGACGTCTGTTCTACTGCAACCATATAAGAATAACCTACATTCATGGAGGTTTTAAGTCGTTTCGTCAAAAAATCGAAAAATATAAAAACTATTCAAAAATTTAGTTTTTTTCTTTTCGCCCTCGTAAGCTGGCAACACCACAACGTCAGAACGCTATATCTGATATTGTAAAAAAGCTGCACAAATTATCTTTCTCTGAGTGCAAACAGCAGAACTCTGTTACCAATGGTTGAATACCAATGTTTTAGGAATTATGACAAAAAAATGTTGATAATTAATGAAAAATCGTTTTGTGAAGTATACAAAGGCGGTTCTTCCAAGCCAATTAATATACAGCTGTCAACCTGATATTTCTAAAAACGCAGACGTCTGTTCTACTGCAACCATATAAGAATAACCTACATTCATGGAGGTTTTAAGTCGTTTCGTCAAAAAATCGAAAAATATAAAAACTATTCAAAAATTTAGTTTTTTTCTTTTCGCCCTCGTAAGCTGGCAACACCACAACGTCAGAACGCTATATCTGATATTGTAAAAAAGCTGCACAAATTATCTTTCTCTGAGTGCAAACAGCAGAACTCTGTTACCAATGGTTGAATACCAATGTTTTAGGAATTATGACAAAAAAATGTTGATAATTAATGAAAAATCGTTTTGTGAAGTATACAAAGGCGGTTCTTCCAAGCCAATTGATATACAGCTGTCAACCTGATATTTCTAAAAACGCAGACGTCTGTTCTACTGAAACCATATAAGAATAACCTACATTCATGGAGGTTTTAAGTCGTTTCGTCAAAAAATCGAAAAATATAAAAACTATTCAAAAATTTAGTTTTTTTCTTATCGCCCTCGTAAGCTGGCAACACCACATTGTCAGAACGCTATATCTGATATTGTAAAAAAGCTGCACAAATTATCTTTCTCTGAGTGCAAACAGCAGAACTCTGTTACCAATGGTTGAATACCAATGTTTTAGGAATTATGACAAAAAAAATGTTGATAATTAATGAAAAATCGTTTTGTGAAGTATACAAAGGCGGTTCTTCCAAGCCAATTAATATACAGCTGTCAACCTGATATTTCTAAAAACGCAGACGTCTGTTCTACTGCAACCATATAAGAATAACCTACATTCATGGAGGTTTTAAGTCGTTTCGTCAAAAAATCGAAAAATATAAAAACTATTCAAAAATTTAGTTTTTTTCTTTTCGCCCTCGTAAGCTGGCAACACCACAACGTCAGAACGCTATATCTGATATTGTAAAAAAGCTGCACAAATTATCTTTCTCTGAGTGCAAACAGCAGAACTCTGTTACCAATGGTTGAATACCAATGTTTTAGGAATTATGACAAAAAAATGTTGATAATTAATGAAAAATCGTTTTGTGAAGTATACAAAGGCGGTTCTTCCAAGCCAATTGATAAACAGCTGTCAACCTGATATTTCTAAAAAGGCAGACGTCTGTTCTACTGAAACCATATAAGAATAACCTACATTCATGGAGGTTTTAAGTGGTTTCGTCAAAAAATCGAAAAATATAAAAACTATTCAAAAATTTAGTTTTTTTCTTATCGCCCTCGTAAGCTGGCAACACCACATTGTCAGAACGCTATATCTGATATTGTAAAAAAGCTGCACAAATTATCTTTCTCTGAGTGCAAACAGCAGAACTCTGTTACCAATGGTTGAATACCAATGTTTTAGGAATTATGACAAAAAAAATGTTGATAATTAATGAAAAATCGTTTTGTGAAGTATACAAAGGCGGTTCTTCCAAGCCAATTGATATACAGCTGTCAACCTGATATTTCTAAAAACGCAGACGTCTGTTCTACTGAAACCATATAAGAATAACCTACATTCATGGAGGTTTTAAGTCGTTTCGTCAAAAAATCGAAAAATATAAAAACTATTCAAAAATTTAGTTTTTTTCTTTTCGCCCTCGTAAGCTGGCAACACCACAACGTCAGAACGCTATATCTGATATTGTGAAAAAGCTGCACAAATTATCTTTCTCTGAGTGCAAACAGCAGAACTCTGTTACCAATGGTTGAATACCAATGTTTTAGGAATTATGACAAAAAAATGTTGATAATTAATGAAAAATCGTTTTGTGAAGTATACAAAGGCGGTTCTTCCAAGCCAATTGATATACAGCTGTCAACCTGATATTTCTAAAAACGCAGACGTCTGTTCTACTGAAACCATATAAGAATAACCTACATTCATGGAGGTTTTAAGTCGTTTCGTCAAAAAATCGAAAAATATAAAAACTATTCAAAAATTTAGTTTTTTTCTTATCGCCCTCGTAAGCTGGCAACACCACATTGTCAGAACGCTATATCTGATATTGTAAAAAAGCTGAACAAATTATCTTTCTCTGAGTGCAAACAGCAGAACTCTACCTAAAATAGCTTAAAAGATATTAGCGGTTCAATACCAATGTTTTAGGAATTATGACAAAAAAATGTTGATAATTAATGAAAAATCGTTTTGTGAAGTATACAAAGGCGGTTCTTCCAAGCCAATTGATATACAGCTGTCAACCTGATATTTCTAAAAACGCAGACGTCTGTTCTACTGAAACCATATAAGAATAACCTACATTCATGGAGGTTTTAAGTCGTTTCGTCAAAAAATCGAAAAATATAAAAACTATTCAAAAATTTAGTTTTTTTTCTTATCGCCCTCGTAAGCTGGCAACACCACATTGTCAGAACGCTATATCTGATATTGTAAAAAAGCTGCACAAATTATCTTTCTCTGAGTGCAAACAGCAGAACTCTGTTACCAATGGTTGAATACCAATGTTTTAGGAATTATGACAAAAAAATGTTGATAATTAATGAAAAATCGTTTTGTGAAGTATACAAAGGCGGTTCTTCCAAGCCAATTAATATACAGCTGTCAACCTGATATTTCTAAAAACGCAGACGTCTGTTCTACTGCAACCATATAAGAATAACCTACATTCATGGAGGTTTTAAGTCGTTTCGTCAAAAAATCGAAAAATATAAAAACTATTCAAAAATTTAGTTTTTTTCTTTTCGCCCTCGTAAGCTGGCAACACCACAACGTCAGAACGCTATATCTGATATTGTAAAAAAGCTGCACAAATTATCTTTCTCTGAGTGCAAACAGCAGAACTCTGTTACCAATGGTTGAATACCAATGTTTTAGGAATTATGACAAAAAAATGTTGATAATTAATGAAAAATCGTTTTGTGAAGTATACAAAGGCGGTTCTTCCAAGCCAATTGATAAACAGCTGTCAACCTGATATTTCTAAAAAGGCAGACGTCTGTTCTACTGAAACCATATAAGAATAACCTACATTCATGGAGGTTTTAAGTGGTTTCGTCAAAAAATCGAAAAATATAAAAACTATTCAAAAATTTAGTTTTTTTCTTATCGCCCTCGTAAGCTGGCAACACCACATTGTCAGAACGCTATATCTGATATTGTAAAAAAGCTGCACAAATTATCTTTCTCTGAGTGCAAACAGCAGAACTCTGTTACCAATGGTTGAATACCAATGTTTTAGGAATTATGACAAAAAAATGTTGATAATTAATGAAAAATCGTTTTGTGAAGTATACAAAGGCGGTTCTTCCAAGCCAATTGATATACAGCTGTCAACCTGATATTTCTAAAAACGCAGACGTCTGTTCTACTGAAACCATATAAGAATAACCTACATTCATGGAGGTTTTAAGTCGTTTCGTCAAAAAATCGAAAAATATAAAAACTATTCAAAAATTTAGTTTTTTTTCTTTTCGCCCTCGTAAGCTGGCAACACCACAACGTCAGAACGCTATATCTGATATTGTGAAAAAGCTGCACAAATTATCTTTCTCTGAGTGCAAACAGCAGAACTCTGTTACCAATGGTTGAATACCAATGTTTTAGGAATTATGACAAAAAAATGTTGATAATTAATGAAAAATCGTTTTGTGAAGTATACAAAGGCGGTTCTTCCAAGCCAATTGATATACAGCTGTCAACCTGATATTTCTAAAAACGCAGACGTCTGTTCTACTGAAACCATATAAGAATAACCTACATTCATGGAGGTTTTAAGTCGTTTCGTCAAAAAATCGAAAAATATAAAAACTATTCAAAAATTTAGTTTTTTTCTTATCGCCCTCGTAAGCTGGCAACACCACATTGTCAGAACGCTATATCTGATATTGTAAAAAAGCTGAACAAATTATCTTTCTCTGAGTGCAAACAGCAGAACTCTACCTAAAATAGCTTAATAGATATTAGCGGTTCAATACCAATGTTTTAGGAATTATGACAAAAAAATGTTGATAATTAATGAAAAATCGTTTTGTGAAGTATACAAAGGCGGTTCTTCCAAGCCAATTGATATACAGCTGTCAACCTGATATTTCTAAAAACGCAGACGTCTGTTCTACTGAAACCATATAAGAATAACCTACATTCATGGAGGTTTTAAGTCGTTTCGTCAAAAAATCGAAAAATATAAAAACTATTCAAAAATTTAGTTTTTTTCTTTTCGCCCTCGTAAGCTGGCAACACCACAACGTCAGAACGCTATATCTGATATTGTAAAAAAGCTGAACAAATTATCTTTCTCTGAGTGCAAACAGCAGAACTCTACCTAAAATAGCTTAAAAGATATTAGCGGTTCAATACCAATGTTTTAGGAATTATGACAAAAAAATGTTGATAATTAATTAAAAATCGTTTTGTGAAGTATACAAAGGCGGTTCTTCCAAGCCAATTGATAAACAGCTGTCAACCTGATATTTCTAAAAAGGCAGACGTCTGTTCTACTGAAACCATATAAGAATAACCTACATTCATGGAGGTTTTAAGTGGTTTCGTCAAAAAATCGAAAAATATAAAAACTATTCAAAAATTTAGTTTTTTTCTTTTCGCCCTCGTAAGCTGGCAACACCACAACGTCAGAACGCTATATCTGATATTCTAAAAAAGCTGCACAAATTATCTTTCTCTGAGTGCAAACAGCAGAACTCTACTTAAAATAGCTTAAAAGATATTAGCGGTTGAATACCAATGTTTTAGGAATTATGACAAAAAAATGTTGATAATTAATGAAAAATCGTTTTGTGAAGTATACAAAGGCGGTTCTTCCAAGCCAATTAATATACAGCTGTCAACCTGATATTTCTAAAAACGCAGACGTCTGTTCTACTGCAACCATATAAGAATAACCTACATTCATGGAGGTTTTAAGTCGTTTCGTCAAAAAATCGATAAATATAAAAACTATTCAAAAATTTAGTTTTTTTCTTTTCGCCCTCGTAAGCTGGCAACACCACAACGTCAGAACGCTATATCTGATATTGTAAAAAAGCTGCACAAATTATCTTTCTCTGAGTGCAAACAGCAGAACTCTGTTACCAATGGTTGAATACCAATGTTTTAGGAATTATGACAAAAAAATGTTGATAATTAATGAAAAATCGTTTTGTGAAGTATACAAAGGCGGTTCTTCCAAGCCAATTGATATACAGCTGTCAACCTGATATTTCTAAAAACGCAGACGTCTGTTCTACTGAAACCATATAAGAATAACCTACATTCATGGAGGTTTTAAGTCGTTTCGTCAAAAAATCGAAAAATATAAAAACTATTCAAAAATTTAGTTTTTTTCTTTTCGCCCTCGTAAAATGGCAACACCACAACGTCAGAACGCTATATCTGATATTGTAAAAAAGCTGCACAAATTATCTTTCTCTGAGTGCAAACAGCAGAACTCTGTTACCAATGGTTGAATACCAATGTTTTAGGAATTATGACAAAAAAATGTTGATAATTAATGAAAAATCGTTTTGTGAAGTATACAAAGGCGGTTCTTCCAAGCCAATTAATATACAGCTGTCAACCTGATATTTCTAAAAACGCAGACGTCTGTTCTACTGCAACCATATAAGAATAACCTACATTCATGGAGGTTTTAAGTCGTTTCGTCAAAAAATCGAAAAATATAAAAACTATTCAAAAATTTAGTTTTTTTTTTTTCGCCCTCGTAAGCTGGCAACACCACATTGTCAGAACGCTATATCTGATATTGTAAAAAAGCTGAACAAATTATCTTTCTCTGAGTGCAAACAGCAGAACTCTACCTAAAATAGCTTAAAAGATATTAGCGGTTCAATACCAATGTTTTAGGAATTATGACAAAAAAATGTTGATAATTAATTAAAAATCGTTTTGTGAAGTATACAAAGGCGGTTCTTCCAAGCCAATTGATAAACAGCTGTCAACCTGATATTTCTAAAAACGCAGACGTCTGTTCTACTGAAACCATATAAGAATAACCTACATTCATGGAGGTTTTAAGTCGTTTCGTCAAAAAATCGAAAAATATAAAAACTATTCAAAAATTTAGTTTTTTTTCTTTTCGCCCTCGTAAGCTGGCAACACCACAACGTCAGAACGCTATATCTGATATTGTAAAAAAGCTGCACAAATTATCATTCTCTGAGTGCAAACAGCAGAACTCTACTTAAAATAGCTTAAAAGATATTAGCGGTTGAATACCAATGTTTTAGGAATTATGACAAAAAAATGTTGATAATTAATGAAAAATCGTTTTGTGAAGTATACAAAGGCGGTTCTTCCAAGCCAATTGATAAACAGCTGTCAACCTGATATTTTTAAAAACGCAGACGTCTGTTCTACTGAAACCATATAAGAATAACCTACATTCATGGAGGTTTTAAGTCGTTTCGTCAAATAATCGAAAAATATAAAAACTATTCAAAAATTTAGTTTTTTTCTTTTCGCCCTCGTAAACTGGCAACACCACAATGTCAGAACGCTATATCTGATATTGTAAAAAAGCTGCACAAAGTATCTTTTTCTGAGTGCAAACAGCAGAACTCTAACTAAAATAGCTTAAACGATATTAGTGGTTCAATACCAACGTTTTTCAAGTTATGACTAAAATTGTTGATAATAAATGAAAATTCGTTTTGTGAAGTATACAAAGGCGGTTCATCCAAGCCAATTAATATACAGCTGTCAACCTGATATTTCTAAAAACGCAGACGTCTGTTCTACTGCAACCATATAAGAATAACCTACATTCATGGAGGTTTTAAGTCGTTTCGTCAAAAAATCGAAAAATATAAAAACTATTCAAAAATTTAGTTTTTTTCTTTTCGCCCTCGTAAGCTGGCAACACCACAACGTCAGAACGCTATATCTGATATTGTAAAAAAGCTGCACAAATTATCTTTCTCTGAGTGCAAACAGCAGAACTCTGTTACCAATGGTTGAATACCAATGTTTTAGGAATTATGACAAAAAAATGTTGATAATTAATGAAAAATCGTTTTGTGAAGTATACAAAGGCGGTTCTTCCAAGCCAATTGATATACAGCTGTCAACCTGATATTTCTAAAAACGCAGACGTCTGTTCTACTGAAACCATATAAGAATAACCTACATTCATGGAGGTTTTAAGTCGTTTCGTCAAAAAATCGAAAAATATAAAAACTATTCAAAAATTTAGTTTTTTTTCTTTTCGCCCTCGTAAGCTGGCAACACCACAACGTCAGAACGCTATATCTGATATTGTAAAAAAGCTGCACAAATTATCATTCTCTGAGTGCAAACAGCAGAACTCTACTTAAAATAGCTTAAAAGATATTAGCGGTTGAATACCAATGTTTTAGGAATTATGACAAAAAAATGTTGATAATTAATGAAAAATCGTTTTGTGAAGTATACAAAGGCGGTTCTTCCAAGCCAATTGATAAACAGCTGTCAACCTGATATTTCTAAAAACGCAAACGTCTGTTCTACTGAAACCATATAAGAATAACCTACATTCATGGAGGTTTTAAGTCGTTTCGTCAAAAAATCGAAAAATATAAAAACTATTCAAAAATTTAGTTTTTTTTCTTTTCGCCCTCGTAAGCTGGCAACACCACAACGTCAGAACGCTATATCTGATATTCTAAAAAAGCTGCACAAATTATCTTTCTCTGAGTGCAAACAGCAGAACTCTACTTAAAATAGCTTAAAAGATATTAGCGGTTGAATACCAATGTTTTAGGAATTATGACAAAAAAATGTTGATAATTAATGAAAAATCGTTTTGTGAAGTATACAAAGGCGGTTCTTCCAAGCCAATTAATATACAGCTGTCAACCTGATATTTCTAAAAACGCAGACGTCTGTTCTACTGCAACCATATAAGAATAACCTACATTCATGGAGGTTTTAAGTCGTTTCGTCAAAAAATCGATAAATATAAAAACTATTCAAAAATTTAGTTTTTTTCTTTTCGCCCTCGTAAGCTGGCAACACCACAACGTCAGAACGCTATATCTGATATTGTAAAAAAGCTGCACAAATTATCTTTCTCTGAGTGCAAACAGCAGAACTCTGTTACCAATGGTTGAATACCAATGTTTTAGGAATTATGACAAAAAAATGTTGATAATTAATGAAAAATCGTTTTGTGAAGTATACAAAGGCGGTTCTTCCAAGCCAATTGATATACAGCTGTCAACCTGATATTTCTAAAAACGCAGACGTCTGTTCTACTGAAACCATATAAGAATAACCTACATTCATGGAGGTTTTAAGTCGTTTCGTCAAAAAATCGAAAAATATAAAAACTATTCAAAAATTTAGTTTTTTTCTTTTCGCCCTCGTAAAATGGCAACACCACAACGTCAGAACGCTATATCTGATATTGTAAAAAAGCTGCACAAATTATCTTTCTCTGAGTGCAAACAGCAGAACTCTGTTACCAATGGTTGAATACCAATGTTTTAGGAATTATGACAAAAAAATGTTGATAATTAATGAAAAATCGTTTTGTGAAGTATACAAAGGCGGTTCTTCCAAGCCAATTAATATACAGCTGTCAACCTGATATTTCTAAAAACGCAGACGTCTGTTCTACTGCAACCATATAAGAATAACCTACATTCATGGAGGTTTTAAGTCGTTTCGTCAAAAAATCGAAAAATATAAAAACTATTCAAAAATTTAGTTTTTTTCTTTTCGCCCTCGTAAGCTGGCAACACCACATTGTCAGAACGCTATATCTGATATTGTAAAAAAGCTGAACAAATTATCTTTCTCTGAGTGCAAACAGCAGAACTCTACCTAAAATAGCTTAAAAGATATTAGCGGTTCAATACCAATGTTTTAGGAATTATGACAAAAAAATGTTGATAATTAATTAAAAATCGTTTTGTGAAGTATACAAAGGCGGTTCTTCCAAGCCAATTGATAAACAGCTGTCAACCTGATATTTCTAAAAACGCAGACGTCTGTTCTACTGAAACCATATAAGAATAACCTACATTCATGGAGGTTTTAAGTCGTTTCGTCAAAAAATCGAAAAATATAAAAACTATTCAAAAATTTAGTTTTTTTCTTTTCGCCCTCGTAAGCTGGCAACACCACAACGTCAGAACGCTATATCTGATATTGTAAAAAAGCTGCACAAATTATCATTCTCTGAGTGCAAACAGCAGAACTCTACTTAAAATAGCTTAAAAGATATTAGCGGTTGAATACCAATGTTTTAGGAATTATGACAAAAAAATGTTGATAATTAATGAAAAATCGTTTTGTGAAGTATACAAAGGCGGTTCTTCCAAGCCAATTGATAAACAGCTGTCAACCTGATATTTTTAAAAACGCAGACGTCTGTTCTACTGAAACCATATAAGAATAACCTACATTCATGGAGGTTTTAAGTCGTTTCGTCAAATAATCGAAAAATATAAAAACTATTCAAAAATTTAGTTTTTTTCTTTTCGCCCTCGTAAACTGGCAACACCACAATGTCAGAACGCTATATCTGATATTGTAAAAAAGCTGCACAAAGTATCTTTTTCTGAGTGCAAACAGCAGAACTCTAACTAAAATAGCTTAAACGATATTAGTGGTTCAATACCAACGTTTTTCAAGTTATGACTAAAATTGTTGATAATAAATGAAAATTCGTTTTGTGAAGTATACAAAGGCGGTTCATCCAAGCCAATTAATATACAGCTGTCAACCTGATATTTCTAAAAACGCAGACGTCTGTTCTACTGCAACCATATAAGAATAACCTACATTCATGGAGGTTTTAAGTCGTTTCGTCAAAAAATCGAAAAATATAAAAACTATTCAAAAATTTAGTTTTTTTCTTTTCGCCCTCGTAAGCTGGCAACACCACAACGTCAGAACGCTATATCTGATATTGTAAAAAAGCTGCACAAATTATCTTTCTCTGAGTGCAAACAGCAGAACTCTGTTACCAATGGTTGAATACCAATGTTTTAGGAATTATGACAAAAAAATGTTGATAATTAATGAAAAATCGTTTTGTGAAGTATACAAAGGCGGTTCTTCCAAGCCAATTGATATACAGCTGTCAACCTGATATTTCTAAAAACGCAGACGTCTGTTCTACTGAAACCATATAAGAATAACCTACATTCATGGAGGTTTTAAGTCGTTTCGTCAAAAAATCGAAAAATATAAAAACTATTCAAAAATTTAGTTTTTTTCTTATCGCCCTCGTAAGCTGGCAACACCACATTGTCAGAACGCTATATCTGATATTGTAAAAAAGCTGAACAAATTATCTTTCTCTGAGTGCAAACAGCAGAACTCTACCTAAAATAGCTTAAATGATATTAGCGGTTCAATACCAATGTTTTAGGAATTATGACAAAAAAATGTTGATAATTAATTAAAAATCGTTTTGTGAAGTATACAAAGGCGGTTCTTCCAAGCCAATTGATAAATAGCTGTCAACCTGATATTTCTAAAAACGCAAACGTCTGTTCTACTGAAACCATATAAGAATAACCTACATTCATGGAGGTTTTAAGTCGTTTCGTCAAAAAATCGAAAAATATAAAAACTATTCAAAAATTTAGTTTTTTTCTTTTCGCCCTCGTAAGCTGGCAACACCACAACGTCAACGATATATCTGATATTCTAAAAAAGCTGCACAAATTATCTTTCTCTGAGTGCAAACAGCAGAACTCTGTTACCAATGGTTGAATACCAATGTTTTAGGAATTATGACAAAAAAATGTTGATAATTAATGAAAAATCGTTTTGTGAAGTATACAAAGGCGGTTCTTCCAAGCCAATTGATATACAGCTGTCAACCTGATATTTCTAAAAACGCAGACGTCTGTTCTACTGAAACCATATAAGAATAACCTACATTCATGGAGGTTTTAAGTCGTTTCGTCAAAAAATCGAAAAATATAAAAACTATTCAAAAATTTAGTTTTTTTCTTATCGCCCTCGTAAGCTGGCAACACCACATTGTCAGAACGCTATATCTGATATTGTAAAAAAGCTGAACAAATTATCTTTCTCTGAGTGCAAACAGCAGAACTCTACCTAAAATAGCTTAAAAGATATTAGCGGTTCAATACCAATGTTTTAGGAATTATGACAAAAAAATGTTGATAATTAATTAAAAATCGTTTTGTGAAGTATACAAAGGCGGTTCTTCCAAGCCAATTGATAAACAGCTGTCAACCTGATATTTCTAAAAACGCAGACGTCTGTTCTACTGAAACCATATAAGAATAACCTACATTCATGGAGGTTTTAAGTCGTTTCGTCAAAAAATCGAAAAATATAAAAACTATTCAAAAATTTAGTTTTTTTCTTTTCGCCCTCGTAAGCTGGCAACACCACAACGTCAGAACGCTATATCTGATATTGTAAAAAAGCTGCACAAATTATCATTCTCTGAGTGCAAACAGCAGAACTCTACTTAAAATAGCTTAAAAGATATTAGCGGTTGAATACCAATGTTTTAGGAATTATGACAAAAAAATGTTGATAATTAATGAAAAATCGTTTTGTGAAGTATACAAAGGCGGTTCTTCCAAGCCAATTGATAAACAGCTGTCAACCTGATATTTTTAAAAACGCAGACGTCTGTTCTACTGAAACCATATAAGAATAACCTACATTCATGGAGGTTTTAAGTCGTTTCGTCAAATAATCGAAAAATATAAAAACTATTCAAAAATTTAGTTTTTTTCTTTTCGCCCTCGTAAACTGGCAACACCACAATGTCAGAACGCTATATCTGATATTGTAAAAAAGCTGCACAAAGTATCTTTTTCTGAGTGCAAACAGCAGAACTCTAACTAAAATAGCTTAAACGATATTAGTGGTTCAATACCAACGTTTTTCAAGTTATGACTAAAATTGTTGATAATAAATGAAAATTCGTTTTGTGAAGTATACAAAGGCGGTTCATCCAAGCCAATTGATATACAGCTGTCAACCCGATATTTCTAAAAACACAGACGTCTGTTCTAATGAAACCATATCAGAATAACCTTCATTCATGGAGGTTTTAAGTCGTTTCGTCAAAAAATCGAAAAAAATAAAAACTATTCAAAAATTTAGTTTTTTTTCTTCTTGCCCTGGTAAACTGGCAACACCACAACGTCAGGACGCTATATCTGATAATTTAATAAATCTAAGTAAACTATCTTTCTCTGAGTGTAAACAGCAGATCTCTAACTAAAATAGCTTAAAAGATATTAACGGTTCAATACCAACGTTTTTCAAGTTATGACTAAAATTGTTGATAATAAATGAAAATTCGTTTTGTGTAGTATACAAAGGCGGTTCTTCCAAGCCAATTGATATACAGCTGTCAACCAGATATTTCAAAAACCACAGACGTCTGTTCTACTTAAACCATATCAGAATAACCTACATTCATGGAGGTTTTAAGTCGTTTCGTCAAAAAATCGAAAAATATAAAAACTATTCAAAAATATAGTTTTTTTTTTTTTCGCCCTCGTAAACTGCCAACGCAAAAACCCCAGAACGCTATATCTGATAATTTAATAAAGCTAACTAAACTATCTTTCTCTGAGTGTAAACAGCAGAACTCTACCTAAAATAGATTAAAAGATATTAGCGGTTCAATACCAATGTTTTAGGAATTATGACAAAAAAATGTTGATAATTAATGAAAAATCGTTTTGTGAAGTATACAAAGGCGGTTCTTCCAAGCCAATTGATATACAGCTGTCAACCTGATATTTCTAAAAACGCAGACGTCTGTTCTACTGAAACCATATAAGGAATAACCTACATTCATGGAGGTTTTAAGTCGTTTCGTCAAAAAATCGAAAAATATAAAAACTATTCAAAAATTTAGTTTTTTTCTTATCGCCCTCGTAAGCTGGCAACACCACATTGTCAGAACGCTATATCTGATATTGTAAAAAAGCTGAACAAATTATCTTTCTCTGAGTGCAAACAGCAGAACTCTACCTAAAATATCTTAAAAGATATTAGCGGTTCAATACCAATGTTTTAGGAATTATGACAAAAAAATGTTGATAATTAATTAAAAAATCGTTTTGTGAAGTATACAAAGGCGGTTCTTCCAAGCCAATTGATAAACAGCTGTCAACCTGATATTTCTAAAAACGCAGACGTCTGTTCTACTGAAACCATATAAGAATAACCTACATTCATGGAGGTTTTAAGTCGTTTCGTCAAAAAATCGAAAAATATAAAAACTATTCAAACATTAAGTTTTTTTTCTTTTCGCCCTCGTAAGCTGGCAACACCACAACGTCAGAACGCTATATCTGATATTGTAAAAAAGCTGCACAAATTATCTTTCTCTGAGTGCAAACAGCAGAACTCTAATTAAAATAGCTTAAAAGATATTAGCGGTTGAATACCAATGTTTTAGGAATTATGACAAAAAAATGTTGATAATTAATGAAAAATCGTTTTGTGAAGTATACAAAGGCGGGTTCTTCCAAGCCAATTGATAAACAGCTGTCAACCTGATATTTTTAAAAACGCAGACGTCTGTTCTACTGAAACCATATAAGAATAACCTACATTCATGGAGGTTTTAAGTCGTTTCGTCAAATAATCGAAAAATATAAAAAACTATTCAAAAATTTAGTTTTTTTCTTTTCGCCCTCGTAAGCTGGCAACACCACAACGTCAGAACGCTATATCTGATATTGTAAAAAAGCTGCACAAATTATCTTTTTCTGAGTGCAAACAGCAGAACTCTAACTAAAATAGCTTAAACGATATTAGTGGTTCAATACCAACGTTTTTCAAGTTATGACTAAAATTGTTGATAATAAATGAAAAATCGTTTTGTGAAGTATACAAAGGCGGTTCTTCCAAGCCAATTGATATACAGCTGTCAACCTGATATTTCTAAAAACGCAGACGTCTGTTCTACTGAAACCATATAAGAATAACCTACATTCATGGAGGTTTTAAGTCGTTTCGTCAAAAAATCGAAAAATATAAAAACTATTCAAAAATTTAGTTTTTTTCTTATCGCCCTCGTAAGCTGGCAACACCACATTGTCAGAACGCTATATCTGATATTGTAAAAAAAGCTGAACAAATTACCTTTCTCTGAGTGCAAACAGCAGAACTCTACCTAAAATAGCTTAAATGATATTAGCGGTTCAATACCAATGTTTTAGGAATTATGACAAAAAAATGTTGATAATTAATTAAAAATCGTTTTGTGAAGTATACAAAGGCGGTTCTTCCAAGCCAATTGATAAATAGCTGTCAACCTGATATTTCTAAAAACGCAAACGTCTGTTCTACTGAAACCATATAAGAATAACCTACATTCATGGAGGTTTTAAGTCGTTTCGTCAAAAAATCGAAAAATATAAAAACTATTCAAAAATTTAGTTTTTTTCTTTTCGCCCTCGTAAGCTGGCAACACCACAACGTCAACGATATATCTGATATTCTAAAAAAGCTGCACAAATTATCTTTCTCTGAGTGCAAACAGCAGAACTCTGTTACCAATGGTTGAATACCAATGTTTTAGGAATTATGACAAAAAAATGTTGATAATTAATGAAAAATCGTTTTGTGAAGTATAACAAAGGCGGTTCTTCCAAGCCAATTGATATACAGCTGTCAACCTGATATTTCCTAAAAACGCAGACGTCTGTTCTACTGAAACCATATAAGAATAACCTACATTCATGGAGGTTTTAAGTCGTTTCGTCAAAAAATCGAAAAAATATAAAAACTATTCAAAAATTTAGTTTTTTTCTTATCGCCCTCGTAAGCTGGCAACACCACATTGTCAGAACGCTATATCTGATATTGTAAAAAAAGCTGAACAAATTATCTTTCTCTGAGTGCAAACAGCAGAACTCTACCTAAAATAGCTTAAAAGATATTAGCGGTTCAATACCAATGTTTTAGGAATTATGACAAAAAAAATGTTGATAATTAATTAAAAATCGTTTTGTGAAGTATACAAAGGCGGTTCTTCCAAGCCAATTGATAAACAGCTGTCAACCTGATATTTCTAAAAACGCAAACGTCTGTTCTACTGAAACCATATAAGAATAACCTACATTCATGGAGGTTTTAAGTCGTTTCGTCAAAAAATCGAAAAATATAAAAACTATTCAAAAATTTAGTTTTTTTCTTTTCGCCCTCGTAAGCTGGCAACACCACAACGTCAGAACGCTATATCTGATATTGTAAAAAAGCTGCACAAATTATCTTTTTCTGAGTGCAAACAGCAGAACTCTGTTACCAATGGTTGAATACCAATGTTTTAGGAATTATGACAAAAAAATGTTGATAATTAATGAGAAAATCGTTTTGTGAAGTATACAAAGGCGGTTCTTCCAAGCCAATTGATATACAGCTGTCAACCTGATATTTCCTAAAAAACGCAGACGTCTGTTCTACTGAAACCATATAAGAATAACCTACATTCATGGAGGTTTTAAAGTCGTTTCGTCAAAAAATCGAAAAATATAAAAACTATTCAAAAATTTAGTTTTTTTCTTATCGCCCTCGTAAGCTGGCAACACCACATTGTCAGAACGCTATATCTGATATTGTAAAAAAGCTGAACAAATTATCTTTCTCTGAGTGCAAACAGCAGAACTCTACCTAAAATAGCTTAAAAGATATTAGCGGTTCAATACCAATGTTTTAGGAATTATGACAAAAAAATGTTGATAATTAATTAAAAATCGTTTTGTGAAGTATACAAAGGCGGTTCTTCCAAGCCAATTGATAAACAGCTGTCAACCTGATATTTCTAAAAACGCAGACGTCTGTTCTACTGAAACCATATAAGAATAACCTACATTCATGGGAGGTTTTAAGTCGTTTCGTCAAAAAATCGAAAAATATAAAAACTATTCAAAAATTTAGTTTTTTCTTATCGCCCTCGTAAGCTGGGCAACACCACATTGTCAGAACGCTATATCTGATATTGTAAAAAAAGCTGAACAAATTATCTTTCTCTGAGTGCAAACAGCAGAACTCTACCTAAAATATCTTAAAAGATATTAGCGGTTCAATACCAATGTTTTAGGAATTATGACAAAAAAATGTTGATAATTAATTAAAAATCGTTTTGTGAAGTATACAAAGGCGGTTCTTCCAAGCCAATTGATAAACAGCTGTCAACCTGATATTTCTAAAAACGCAGACGTCTGTTCTACTCGAAACCATATAAGAAATAACCTACATTCATGGAGGTTTTAAGGTCGTTTCGTCAAAAAATCGAAAAATATAAAAAACTATTCAAAAATTAAGTTTTTTTCTTTTCGCCCTCGTAAGCTGGCAACACCACAACGTCAGAAACGCTATATCTGATATTGTAAAAAAGCTGCACAAATTATCTTTCTCTGAGTGCAAACAGCAGAACTCTAATTAAAATAGCTTAAAAGATATTAGCGGTTGAATACCAATGTTTTAGGAAATTATGACAAAAAAATGTTGATAATTAATGAAAAATCGTTTTGTGAAGTATACAAAGGCGGTTCTTCCAAGCCAATTGATAAACAGCTGTCAACCTGATATTTTTAAAAACGCAGACGTCTGTTCTACTGAAACCATATAAGAATAACCTACATTCATGGAGGTTTTAAGTCGTTTCGTCAAATAATCGAAAAATATAAAAAACTATTCAAAAATTTAGTTTTTTTTCTTTTCGCCCTCGTAAGCCTGGCAACACCACAACGTCAGAACGCTATATCTGATATTGTAAAAAAGCTGCACAAAATTATCTTTTTCTGAGTGCAAACAGCAGAACTCTAACTAAAATAGCTTAAACGATATTAGTGGTA